>NC_068281.1:40210570-40270570 GCF_025860055.1 Xyrauchen texanus | reverse complement strand
GTACAGTAAGTTACATGTATTATTCTCTACATAGGATTGAGGGTCGGGAACGACAAGGAGGAAGCGGGCCCATATTCACGCAAGAACAAGAGGGAGATATAATAAACATGGTTTTGGCCAATAATGCTATCAGGCTCAGAGAACTACAAGCCAACATTATCGGTGACCATGCCATTTTCAATAATGTCCATCAGGTTCATATATATTGATGAGGCAGTGTTCAACCTCACAAAAGCAAGAAGGAGAGGCAGAAATATCATTCGCCACAGGGCTATAATCAATGTCCCAGGGCAATGTGGGGGTAACATCACCCTTTGCGCTGCCATTTCACAGCATGTGGTTGTCCTCCGTCATGCCAAAATGGGCCCTTACAACACACCTCACATTCTCGCATTTTTGGACCGATTGCACCACATCGTCACAGCAGGTAATGAAATGCACCAGATGCAATACACGGTCATCTGGGACAATGTGTCATTCCACCGCTCTGCTTTGGTCCAGAACTGGTTTCAACACCATCCACAGTTGACAGTACTATACCTTCTACCATACTCTCAGTTTCTAAACCCTATCGAAGAGTTTTTCTCTGCATGGCGGTGGAAGGTTTACGATCTCCAGCCCCAGGCTCAGGTACCCCTCATTCAGGCCATGGACGATGCCTGTGACCAAGTCGATGCCGCAGCTGTGCAAGGATGGATTCGACATTCAAGACGGTTCTTCCCACGTTGTCTTGCTAATGACGATATTGCTTGTGATGTTGATAAAATTCTCTGGCCAGATCCAGCTAGGCGAAGAGATAATGTATAGTATGTTTACTGTAGTATTTTCTGTACAATATTGTCAGTTTTTTTTTTTCAGATAATTTTTTATGTTTGTTATTTACTGTAATTGTAACCTGTACTGGATACAGTATTTTACATTTGTCTTTTGTTTGCTGAGCTAACAGTGTTATGCACACTACTGTAGTAGCATGAAAACTGGGACATGTTTTGTTATGATTCTCCATGTTGACTGATTTGGGTATATGGAGAGAAATAAATGATATTTTCCTCAGTCTGCAGCATTGGTCTTGTGTAGTGTTTGTATAGTTGCACTTTCTCTGTGTACTTCATTTACAGTACTCTAATCACTGACAATTAGACTTGCTAAATGTGTTTTAGGTTAGCAACAGCAGTGTGTAACTGGTTAAAAAAGATTGAAGTCATATGAAATGTGTGTGTGTTTCGTATGGTAACAAAATATTATTTTTATGAAGTCGTGTATAGATTTGACAAAAGTGTTCCATTTTGCAAATGATCTGAAGTGTTTTTCAAATGTTCAAAATTGTGCTTAAACAATTGAAAAAAACGTCTCGGGTTACATGTGTAACCCTTGTTCCCTGAAAAAGGCGGAACGAGATGTTGCGCTGCTAAGCGCTAGGGGAACAATCTTGCATTGTGAGCAGCTGTGAATTTGTGTGAAACACGTCAATGAACATTGACCTGAATTTATAGCCTCGGCTGGTGAAGATCATTAGACGCACCTGTGGCCAGGCTATAAAATAGAGGCGTCACCAGCGTGTCGACAGATACCTTTTTCTGAAGAGCAGTCCTGGGACGTCCCAGTCGCGGCAAAGCAGCGCAACATCTCGTTCCGCCTTTTTCAGGGAACAAGGGTTACACATGTAACCCGAGACGTTCCCTTTACAAAAGGCTTCACTACAATGTTGCGCTGCTAAGCGCTAGGGAACGCAATACCCACGCCGCCGCGCTTGGGGCTGTCCGGACCCCTACGGTTGTGCAGTGTACTCACAAAAACACGAGAGGTCTCAGACATGAGCTTGAGATGTCGGCTCAAGGGCATAGGAGCCCGGAGTAGCATAAACATCCAAGCCATTCATTTTTGATGAATGTGTGCGGAGAGGATCAGCCTGCCGCATCACAAACTTGTTCAGGCATGAGCTGAGATGTCGACTCAAGGACATAAGAGTCCGGAGTAGCAAAGCATCTAACCCATAAAGTTTGATGAATGTGTGCGAAGAGAACCCTATCGCAACACAAACTTGTCATAAAAACTGATGAATGTGAGCGGAGAGGACCAGCCTGCCGCATCATAAACTTGTTCAGTCATGAGCTGAGATGTCGACTCAAGGGCATAGGAGCCCGGAGTAGCATGAACATCCAAACTATAGAATCTGATGAATGTGTGCGGAGAGGACCAGCCTGTCGCATCACAAACTTGTTCAGGCATGAGCCTGTCATAAAAACTCAAGAATGTGCGCGGAGAGGACCAGCCTGCCGCGTCACAAACTTGTTCAGGCATGAGTTTGGGATGTCGACTCAAGGACGTAAGAATCCGGAGTAGCAGAAACATCTAACCCATGAAGACTGATGAACGTGTGCGGAAAGGACCAGCCTGCCGCATCACGAATGTGTTCAGGCACGAGCCTGCCATAAAAAACCGAAGAATGTGCACGGAGAGGACCAGCCTGCCGCGTCACAAACCCGTTCAGGCATGAGCTTGGGATGTCGACTCAAGGACGTAAGAGCCCGGAGTAGCATGAACATCCAAACTATAAAATCTGATGAATGTGTGCGGGGAGGACCAGCCTGCCGCATCACAAACCTGCTGCAGAGGGACCCCTCTAGCCAAGGCTTTAGAGGTGGCGACCCCTCTGGTGGAGTGAGCCCTGACACCTACTGGCGAAGCTTGACCGCGCGCCTCATAGGCCAGGGCAATAGCATCCCTCACCCAATGTGACATAGTCTGCTTGGTAGCGGCTGCCCCTGTTGCGGCCCCCAAAGCAGACAAACAATTGCCCAGACTTACGCCACTGGCTAGTCGCGGTGGACATAAGTTTGAAGGGCACGGACTGGGCAGAGTCCGTGAAGACTTTCCTGCTCCGGCGTTAAAAATGGCGGGGAGCAGAAGGCTTCCAGAGTGACAGGGTGTAGTGTCGAAAAAGGCACCTTAGGAAGGTAGTCAGGATGAGGATGCAGGATAGATTTGGCCATACCTGGGGCAAACTCTAAACAGGCCGGCAAAACAGACAGAGCCTGTAGATCCCCGATTCTCTTAAGAGAGGTAATCGCCACAAGAAAAACCAGCTTGAGAGTCAGAAGTCTATCAGACGCTGACTCTAGAGGTTCAAAGGGGTTCGGCCAGACCCTCCAGGACTATTGCTGAGTCCCATGAGGGAGTTCTGGTCCTAACAGGGGGCCTCAGTCGCCTGGCTCCACCGAATGAAGCGAGCGAGAAGAGGGTGCCTCCCCAAAGGCGCCCGTCCATCAAGGCGTGGCAAGTCGAAATGGCGGCCACATAAACCCTGAGAGTAGCGGGGCATATGCCTGCTGACAGTTTTTCCTGCAGAAAGTCCAGAACTGAAACAATTTGGCAGTGAACTGGATCTGCACCATGTAAACTGCACCACCTTTCGAAGACACCCCATTTATTGGTGTAGATTCTTCTGGTGGAGGGAGCCCTAGCACTAAGAATGGTCTCGATAACTTCAGGTGACAGCCCTGTGTTCCTCAGTTGGTACCCTTCAGGGGCCAAACATGAAGTTTCCACAATTCGGGCCGGGGATGAAATATCATCCCCTGTGCCTGAGACAGAAGGTCCCTCCTGTCCGGAATCGCCCAAGGCGAGCCGTCGAGGAGAGATATAATTTCTGAGAACCAAATCCTGTTCGGCCAGTGAGGCGCTATCAGTAAGAGGCAAGACCCTTGCTGGCTGAACTCTGGCTAAGACTCCGGGAGCAGAGAAACCGGGAAAAGCATACAGACACATTCTGGGCCATGTATGCGCCATCAGCGTCCAGACCCAGGGGGCTGGGTGACTCAGAGAGAAGTAGAGGGACATTGCGCAGTCTCTTGAGAGGCTGAAGAGGTCCACTTCTGCTCTGTAAAATCTCTCCCAAATTTGTTGTACTACCTCGGGTGGAGTTTCCACTAGCCCCTCGGTATGTTCTGTCTGGACAGCAAATCTGCTCCCAGATTTAGGCATCCAGGGATGTAAATTGCCCTGAGTGACAGGAGCTTGCCCTGGGCCCAAAGGAGAATCCGGCGTGCCAGCAAATTCAGGTGGCGAGGCGTAGACCTCCTTGACGGTTTATGTAGGAGACTGCTGCTGTGTTGTCCACCCGCACAAGGACATGGCAGCCTCTGAGATGTTGGAGGAAGTATTTCAGGACCAGAAATACCGCCATCAGCTCGAGGCAGTTGATGTGCCAATCGAGCTGATGACCCTCCCATTCCCCTTGGGCTGGACGACCACTTAAGATCGGACCCCAACCCGTCAGGGAGGCATCTGTCGTTAGCATCCTGCGACGACATGACGCATCGAGAGTGGGACCCAAGGTAAGGAACCGGGTCTGAGCCACATAGAAAGGGAACGAGCTCGGGCGTAACCCTTATTTGCCTTAGGGGACTGGACCTTGGATGAAATCCCTGGCTTTTAGCCACAGCTGAAACGGTCTCATATGGAGAAGGCCCAAAGGAATAACCGTGGATGCAGACGCCATGAGACCTAGTATTCGATTGATACTGAAGAACAGTGCAACTTTGACCTAGCCTGAGATTGCTCAGGGAGTTCAGGATGGAGCTGACATGAGCGGAGACAACCGTGCCCGCATCGTGAACGAGTTCCATATAATCCCTAGATAGGTAATTTCCTGGGTTGGAGCAAGAACGCTCTTCTGGACGTTGAGTCTCAGACCCAGAGATCCTAGATGAGCCAAGACGATATCCCTGTGCTGTACTGCCAGTTCTTGAGATTGTGCTAGTATCAGCCAGTCGTCTAAATAATTCAGAATGCGGATGCCCTGGAGTCGCAAAGGAGCCAGTGCTGCATCCATGCATTTCGTGAATGTGCGGGGTGATAGGGCTAGGCTGAACGGAAGAACCCGATACTGGAAGGCTTCGTCCCCGAAAGCGAACCTCAGGAACTTCCTGTGCTGTGGCAGAATTCCAATATGGAAATATGCGTCCATGAAATCGATCGTGACCAGCCAATCGTGATGTTGGATCTGAGACACGACCGACTTGACAGTTAGCATCTTGAACTTGAGCACCCTGACTGAGCGGTTCAAGCCTCGAAGATCTAGAATCGGACGCAACCCCCCACCCTTCTTGGGAACCAGGAAGTATCTGCTGTAATAGCCGGACTCTTTCTCTGGAGGGGGAACATGTTCTATGGCCCCTTTTGCCAAGAGATTTTGCAGTTCCTTCCACAGTAGACATGCCTGCTCCGGTCTTACGGTAGTGGGAACCACGCCGTTGAAACGCGGAGGGCAGCGAGCGAATTGAATTCTGTAGCCTTTTTCTACTGTCTTTAGTACCCACATAGAAATACCTGGCAGAAGTTTCCACGCTGCCAGGTTCTCTGAGATGGGTACTAATTTCAACACTTCCTGTTGAGGGGGTGTTGAGTGTTCCGTGTCCTGGACTAAGGCAGGAAGCAACGGTACACCCAACTCTTTGTTGGAAGCCTCTATCACCTGAAACACCAAAGGCGGCGGGAGTGAAGAGGTTTCGTGAGGGTATCGGGAGGGCCGAAGTGGATGATACACGCGCCCCGTCCCGAAGGGAACTATCCTCATAAGGTTGGGTACAAGAACGTCAGGGTTTCTTTCTTTTAGAGATCACAGCCCTGAGGTCCTGCTTGGGCGGCTGCTGAGGGCAACGAGCCTGTCCCCAGTCCCTACGAGGGGGAGCACGACTCGCCACGCTCTGTTTTTGAGCCTCTCTCCTAGCAGAGGCGGGGCGAGACTGGGTGGCCGACGGCCCCGCCCCCTGAGTGCGGCGAGGAAGAAACTGCCCAAAGGCTTCCTCATGGCTTTTCGCCTCCTGGAATCTGGAGATAACTGTATTCATGGCGTCTCCGAAGAGACCAGAAGGCGAAACCGGGGCATCGATTAGGAAAACTCTGTCCCTATCTCGGATGCCTGACAGGTTAAGCCATAAATGCCTCTCCGTACTGACCAAAGCGGACATAGACCGGCCAATGGCACGGGCTGACTGCTTGGTCGCGCGGAGAGACAAATCCGTAGCTCGACGAAGCTCTAAAAAGGCCTCTTCGTCGAGAGTTTCACCCGCACTCAGATCTTTTAGCAGGTCGGCCTGGTACGCCTGTAACACAGCCATGGTGTGCAGCGCAGCACCAGCCTGACCTGCCGCTTGATAAGCCCTCCCCACTAGCATGGAGGTAGTCCTGCATGGCTTAGAGGGGAGAGCAGGTTTTTTCAAGGACGATGCCGAACCCGGCGAGAGATAACCCGCAAGTGTCTCTTCGACCAGCGGCATCCTCGGATACCCTCAGCCTCAGCACCCACGATAGTCGAATATAACGACGTCGAGGGCACGTGAACGCCGAGGTATAAGGGTTCCTCCATGAACGAGCAAGCTCATCGTGGAGGTCATCAAAGAAGGGAAGGGACTGATGAGGTGTTCCCTTCCCTTGGCCATCAGACAGAAATCTATCCTCTAATTTGGAGCGTTTGGGGGTTTCTTGGTCACGTGGCCAGTCTAATTGAAGTCTGGCCACAGCACGAGTCACCACATCGAGTAACTCCTCAGAGGATTTTGTATCCTGTTTTGAGTGCTCTGATGTGGGTGACTCGAACTCTATAGACCCAAGGGAATCGAGGTCCCCCTCCTGAACTGAAGAGGCGCCGGAGCGCGCTTCAAGAACATGAGAAGGATCAGCCGGATCTGGGGAGAGAGCGAGCGAAAGGGACGCACCCGTCTCTCGCTCCTCAGCCAGATCCATACGAGCCCCACGAATGAAGTGCGGGTGCTGGCTCTCGAAGTAGCTTAGGCGAGCTGAAGCATCCCGACCGAAAGAAGGTCACAATGCGCGCACCCGCCCCGCCCCAACGCGAGAGCCGCATGCTCTTCCCCCAAACAAACAAAGCAAAACTCATGCGTGTCCTTGTCTGTCATGAGACGTTGACAAGGAAACACGCATCGCTTGCTCTGTTTCTCCGTCATTCTCTCTTTTTTCTCTTTTATATATATATATATATATATATATATATATATATATATATATATATATATATATACTCTTTCAGAGCAGAGAGATAAAGAAAGAAAGTTCTGCGCACTGCCTAACAATTTCTAACTCCTAACAAAGAGGGAAGAAAGTTTTGTAGCAGGTTGTGAGACACACAGCATAGTATGCTCTGAATGAAAAAAAATCTGTCGACACGCTGGTGACGCCTCTATTTTATAGCCTGGCCACAGGTGCGTTTAATGATCTTCACCAGCCGAGGCTATAAATTCAGGTCAATGTTCATTGACGTGTTTCACACAAATTCACAGCTGCTCACAATGCAAGATTGTTCCCCTAGCGCTTAGCAGCGCAACATTGTAGTGAAGCCTTTTGTAAAGGGAACTGTAATACAAATGTCCACCAGATGTCAGAGTCAAACTAAATGACAAATTATGGTGTTGTGACTGAACCAGCATGTCATCTATGAGTCAACTGTTGTAAAACCTTCATTAAGCACTGACTATATTACACTTAAAGTTCATCAGTAAATAATATTTGAATTAGGGTAATTATGAGAATTAATTTGGTGGTGGTGTAGTGGGCTAATTAACTGTTAATCAGAGGGTCATTGGTTCGATCCCCGCAGCCACCACCATTGTGTCTTTGAGCAAGGCACTTAACTCCAGTTTGCTCTGGGGGGATTGTTCCTGTAATAAGTGCACTGTAAGTCGCTTTGGATAAAAGTGTCTGCCAAATGCATAAATCTAAATAAACCAGACAACTGGATTACTCAAATATTGTCAGAACGATTGCTATGTTGTAGCATTTGTCAGTAAATGTCTTTCAAAATAACACAGTAGATGTGACAGCTTAATAATTAACAAGACAAAATATGGCTAGCAGACCTAGAGATTTTTTATTGAAACAAAATTGAAAGAACCCCAATATATCAGTAGTCCATGCAACATATCCCAGTTCTTCTGAAAAGTGAAAGTGGAGATTTACAATGAAAAAGGACTAAAATATTGTTCTGTTTCTCACACACACACCTCTCATATCACTTCAGAAGATATGGATTTAAACACTGGAGGCTTATGGATAACTTTTATGTAAGTGAGAATGGCAACAATTGTAATTGGTGTTTTTGCTTTGTTGAGAAATCTACAAAATATTCCAGAAATTAAAAAATGTATTCTTATGTTACTCACTCTACTCTAGAATTGGAAGCAGCATCTAATATCCTGTCTGACTTAATCATGTTATTTGCCTCATGCCCATTCCTCCTCCAATCTAACCACAGGCATCTCTGGATGTGAGTATGAAGTAAAGACATGTGGGTGAGAGTTGTCCTTAAAGCAGTTTAAGCACTTTTGGAACAACCTTATGTGTGTGACCAGCTTTGAATATGTGTGTAACACCTCAATGAACATTGAATGAAATTTATAGTCTCGGCTGGTGTAATCATTAGATACACCTGGGGCTGGGCTATAAATAGAGGCATCACCAGCGCATCGTCAGGTATTTTTTCTGAAGAGCAGTCCTGGGGCATCCCAGTGCGGCAAAGTAGCCCAGCATCTCGTTCCACTTTTATCAGGGAACAAGTGTTACATTTAAGTAACCCGAGACGTTCCCTTTACAAAAAGCTTCACTTCTGCTTGATTCTGCGCTGGAAGGGCTTTGGGAATGAGAATACCCACGCCACTGCACTGTGGCTGTCCAGACCCCCTACGGTTGTGTAGTATGCTCACAAGAACGCAAGAGGTCTCAGACATGAGCTTGAGATGTCAAGTCAAGGACATAAGAGCCCGGAGTGGCATGAACATACAAACTATAAAATCTGATGAATTTGTGCAGAGAGGACCAGCCTGCCACATCACAAACTTGCTGCAGAATGACCCCCATGGGGGCCGCCCCCCTGTTGCGGCCCCATGGCAAACAAATAATTACCCTGATTTACGCCACTGGCTAGTGCGGTGGACGTAAGTCTGAAGGGCACGGACTGGACAAAGTCTGTGAGGTCTTTCCTGATAATCTTGATAGTTGAATTGAATTCTGTAGCCTTTTTCTACTGTCTTTAGAACCCACATAGAAATACCTGGCAGAAGTTTCACTTTCTAGTGCGGTGGACATAAGTCTGAAGGACATGGACTGGAAGTCTGTGAAGTCTTTCCTGCTCCAGCGTTACAAATGACGGGGAGCAGAAAGCTTCGAGAGTGACAGGATGTAAGGTCGAGAATGCTACCTTAGGAAGATAGTCAGGATGAGGGTGCAAAATTGCTTTAGCCATTCTTGGGATAAATTCTAAACAGGCCGGCAAGACAGACAGAGCCTGTAGATCCCCAATTCTCTTTAGAGAGGTGATCGCCATAAGAAAGACCATCTTGAGAGTCAGAAGTCTGTAAGACGCTGACTCTAGAGGTTCAAAGGGAGTCTCAACCAGACCCTCCAGGACTATCGCCAAGTCCCATGAAGGATTCCTGGTCCTAGCAGGAGGCCTCAGTCGCATAGCCCCACGAATGAAGCGAGCGAGTAGAGGATGCAAAGGCACCTCGTCCATCAAGGCGTGGTAAGCCGAAATGGCGGCCACATAAATCCTGAGAGTATCGGGGCATAGGCCTGCTGACAGTTTTTCCTGCAGAAAGTCCAGAACTGAAGCAATCTGGCAGTTAACTGGATCTTCACCATCTTTCTGGTGAACTGCACCATCTTTCAAAGACACCCCACTTATTGGTGTAGATTCTTCTGGTAGAGGGAGCCCTAGCACTTAAGATGGTCTTGATAACCTCAGGTCAAAGCCCTGTGTCCCTCAGTTGGTAAACTTCAGGGGCCAAACATGAAGGTTCCACAATTCGGGCCGGGGATGAAATATTGTCCCCTGTGCCTGAGACAGAAGGTCCCTCCTGTCCGTCAAGGTGAGATATTAACTCAGAGAAACATATCCTGTTTGGCCAGCGCGGCGCTATCAGTAAGAGGCAAGACCCTTGCTGGAAAACTCTGGCCAAGGAGCAGAGAAACTGGGGGAAACGCATACAGGCACATTCTGGGCCATGTATGTGCCATTGCATCCAGACCCAGGGGGAATGGGTGATTCAGAGAGAAGTAGAGGGGGCATTGCGCTGTCTCTTGAGAGGCGAAGAGGTCCACTTCTGCCCTGAAAATCTCACCCAGATTTGTAGTACCCCCCCTCTCCCAGGGGACCTGGACATACGCCTTCTCCAGATCCGGAGAAGACCAGATGGTCTGTAGACCGGATGGGCATACTCCCAGGCCCCCTCCAGGATCCTTGCGAGAGTAAAGATCTGGTCCGTCGTTCCACGGCCAGGACGAAAACCGCATTGTTCCTCTTCAATCTGAGGTTCGACAATCGGCCGAACCCTCCTCTCCAGCACCTTTTTTTACCAGGGAGGCTGAGAAGTGTGATACACCTGTAGTTGGCACACACCCTCTGATCCCCCTTTTTGAAGAGGGGAACCACCACCCCATTCTGCCACTCCTTAGGCACTGTCCCAGATTTCCACGCAATGTTGAAGAGGCGTGTCATCCATGACACCCCCTCCACATCCAAAGCTTTCAGCATTTCTGGTCGGATCTCATCAATCCCCGGGGCTTTGCCCCTGCAGAGTTGTTTGACTACCTCAGTGACCTCCCCCAGGGAAATAGAATCTGATCCCCCATCAGCCTCCGGCTCTGCCTCTAGCATAGAGGGCGTGTTGGGATTTAGGAGTTCTTCAAAGTGTTCCTTCCACCGCCCAATAACCACCTCGGTTGAGGTCAACAGCCTCCCATCTTTGCTGTATACAGCTTGGATGGCTCCCCGTTTCCCCCTCCTAAGGTGGTGGACGGTTTTCCAGAAGCACTTTGGTGTGGACCGAAAGTCCTTCTCCATGGCTTCTCCGAACTTTTCCCACATCCACTGTTTTGCCTCCCTCACGGCCGAGGCCGCAGCCCTTCGGGCCTGTCGGTACCTTGCAACTGCCTCCGGAGACCTCCGGGACAATAAATCCTGGAAGGCCTCTTTTTTCAGTAGGACGGCTTCCCTGACCACCAGTGTCCACCACGGTGTTCGAGGGTTACCACCCCTTGCGGCACCTAAAACCTTGAGGCCGCAGCTCTCCACCGCGGCTTCAGCAATGGAAGCTTTGAACATTGCCCACTCCGGTTCAATGTCCCCAACCTCCGCAGGGATGCCTGAAAAGCTCCGCCGGAGGTGTGAGTTGAAGATCTCGCGGACAGGGACCTCCTCCAAATGTTCCCAGTTCACCCGCACTACTCGCTTGGGCTTCCCAGGTCTGTCCAGAGTCTTTAACCACCCCCTGACCCAACTCACCACCAGATGGTGATCGGTTGACAGCTCTGCCCCTCTCTTCACCTGAGTGTCCAAAACATATGGCCTCAGATCCGAAGACACGATTACAAAATTGATCATCGACCTTCGGCCTAGGGTGCTCTGGTACCACGTACACTTATGAGCATCCTTATGTTCGAACATGGTGTTTGTTATAGATAATCCATGACTAGCACAGAAGTCTAATAACAATATACAATAAACATCCACTTGAGTTCAGATTGAGGAGGCCGTTCCTCCCAATCACACCTTTCCAGGTGTCCCTGTCATTTCCCACGTGTGCATTGAAGTCACCCAGCATCACTATGGAGTCCCCTACTGGGGCCCTATTCAGGACTCCATTCAGGGTCTCCAAGAAGACCAAATACTCTGAACTGCTGTTCGGTGCATATGCACAGACAACAGTCAGAGTTTTCCCCCCCACAACCCGTAGGCGTAGGGAGGCGACCCTCTCGTCCACCAGGATAAACTCCAACGTAGCGGCGCTCAGCCGGGGGCTCGTGAGTATCCCCACACCCGCCCATCGCCTCACACCCTGGGAAACTCCAGAGAAGAATAGAGTCCATCCCCTATCCAGGAGTACGGATCCAGAGCCAAAACTGTGCATCGAAGTAAGCCCCACCAGATCCAACTGGTAACGTTCCACCTCCCTCACCAGGTCCGGCTCCTTCCCCCCCAGTGAGGTGACATTCCACGTCCCCAGAGCTAGCCTTCACTGCCACCCATATGGCAGCGCACCCAACTCCTGCGGTTTCTCCAATGGGTGGGCCCAAGGGATAATTGACCGTCTATATATGTAATTAATGTTAACAAATTATACATCTTTTCAAAGGTCTAAGGGTTCAACATTGATATCCGATCTCTGTTGCATGATAGCAATCCTCCAGAAACAACAATTTTTTACAACAAAACGTTTATTTGTGCCAGGAGTAGGAATGAAAACATGCAATATCACAACATGTTCAGCACAAAATATTTCCATTACTATAAACTTCAAAGTTCTCTAACTTTAAAAAATAACAACATATATTAATTCTGAAATAAAGCCCAAAGTGTCTTCTTTCAAAAGATACTACAACGGTGTCCATACGCCAAGAGGTACAGTAAATACAACCATTTAAGTTCAGGTATGTCATTTTCATGGTTTGTGCTCAAAAAGGGGGCGCACATCAACGGGTTAAACTGAGGCCATGCTCCCTTGGAATGCCCACATCATGGGCTCGGTCTTTCCTAGTGAGTAGGGCATAGGGATGATAAATTGTATTGGAAAGCACTCATTACGTGATTTTGGTGACGGCGACCAGCAAAGTGGGGATATCTTACTGAATGGAGTAATGGGACCCCGTACAATATGATATGCCTGAATAATTATCTGTATTCCCCGATGGGGAACGCTCGGGCATGCAGCATGGTGAATGGCATGTGAATGAACCTTGACCGAGTTGCCCTCATGAGATTACGCGATTGCCTGCCATTACTATGAGAGTGAATGCGCTGTTGCCATACTGGCTTTTGATATTGATGCGGATGCTTTAAGATGAACAGACAGCATTGCAACTTTGCAAGTTGTGGTGCCATCTACGAGGCCGCTTTATGCCCTGAAGTGGTGTTTGTTTGCAAGTTGGTGTTATTCCCGATGTGAAGACCCCTAGAGATGTGCAGTCGGGTCAGTGCTTTCTTTCCTGCAGGAGAGGCTGGAGGGGTGGCTGTCCCCCTCCACCTTGAAAGTGTATGTGGCCACCATAGTGGCACACCACGACACAGTGGAGGGTAAGTCTCTAGGGAATCACAACCTGATCATCAGGTTCCTCAGAGGCACCTGTAGCCTGAATCCTCCTAGGCTATGCCTCTTCCCCTCATGGGATCTTCCCGTGGTCCTCCTGGGCCTTCGGAGGGCCCCGTTTGAGCCCCTAGAGTCAATTGAGCTGAAAGCCCTCTCCTTGAAGACGGCCTTCCTGATTACACTCACCTCCCTCAAGAGGTTTGGGGACCTGCAGACGTTCTCTGTCAGTGATACTTGCCTGGAGTTCAGACCAGTAGACTCTCACGTGATCCTGAGACTCCGACCAGGCAATGTGCCCAAGGTTCCCACGACCCCGTTCAGGGATCCTGTGGTGAGCCTGCAAGGGCTGCCCCAGGAGGAGACAGACCCAGCACTGTCGTTGCTGTGACCGGTGCGTGCTTTGCATCGCTCGCAGAGCTTTAGACACTGAGCAGCTCTTTGTCTGCTTTGGTGGAAAGCGTAAAGGAAACATTGTCCCCAAACAGAGGCTTTCCCACTGGATAGTGGATGCCATCGCTCTGGCATACCAGGCCCAGGGTGTGCCCGCCCCTTTGGGAATGCGAGCACACTCTACAAGGAGTGTGGCATCCTTGTGGGCACTGGCCGATGGCACCTCTCTAGCAGACATCTGCAGAGCAGCGAGCTGGGCAATACCCAATACCCTTGCGCAATTTTACAATCTCAGGGTTGAGCTGGTTTTGTCCTTTTTTTTTGTCAGGTACGAACAGGTAAGTTTGGGAATACAGAACAGCTGGCCGGGTGTATCGATTGCACATAGCGCATCTGCCCTCCGTGAGGCGAAGATGTGTGCTTCTTTTTCCGTGCAAGTTCACGAACCCTGGACTCGTGAATTCACTGGAGGAATTCGCAGCCAGACCCAGTACGTGTTCTAATATGCCCTTTACTGGGATAGGTGCTCAACAGGTGCTGGTTACTGTGGTATTTTCAGGAGCAGACTCCCTTGGGTCTCTGTGTTTGTAGAGCTCCTCCCCTTTGAGGCAGGACCTACCACCGTACATCTTTCATGTGCTGCTGGTGAGCCTACATATCGTATTGCCACATGTTACCTCCCCTTCGGGCAGGATGTGGTCTCCACGAGGTCTTTTCCCCCTGAAAGAATAGGAAAGGAAAAGAACACCTTCCCCAGCGCATGTAATAGCATTACAAGGCCCTAGCCTAATCTAATACTCTGTGGAGAGAAAACATATAGAGGCCATGGCTGGCCAGAGGAGTGGCATGCAAATTCCACTCGCCAGTTCTCATTGGCCTTTTCTCAAACATCAGAGGTGTTTGGGGCTCCCAAGGGCTACCCCTAGTGTCACTACATCGACACGCGTCTCGTTCCCTCCATCAGGGAATAATTCTAACAAGTTAGTTCCCTTTACAAAAAGCTTCACTAGGATGATACGCTGAGAAAAGCGCTTTGGGAACAATCCTACATTGTGACCAGCTGTGAATATGTGAGTAACACGTCAATGAACATTGACCGGAATTTATAGCCTCGGCTGGTGAGATCATTGGATGCACCTGTGGCAAATAGTTTCATACTATTTGCACCCACATTTAAATACTAACATACAGTATGGGCATCACTGCAGTGTGTTTATTGTGTTCATTTAGAGTCCCACAGACAAACTACATAAACCCCTACACCTAAACCAATCTTTAACCTTACCTTAGAAAAAATAAGCTTAAGTACAGTAACCATGGTTTCACACAGGAACGAGTGTGATCGACAGACCTCGCCTCAGGACCAACCCTTCTCTGCACTGTGGTGTCACTGCGATGAAATCGTTTGGTTACGTATGTAACCTCCGTTCCCCGAGGAAGGGAACAACACGTTGTGTCGGAGAAGCGACACTAGGGGTCTCTCTTGAGCGCCGATATCCACCTCTGGTCTATGAAAAAAGGCCAATGAGAGTTGGCAGCCAGTATTTGCATGTCCCGCCCCCGGACATACGGGTATTTAAGCGGCACAAATACGGGAGTTCATTCAGGATTTTTCTGAGGAGCCGGAAATGGTCCGGCTACAACAGTGGCTCGGTTCAGTGACATGGCGGAGGAAAGACACAACGTGTCGTTCCCTCCCTCGGGGAACGGAGGTTACATACGTAACCAAACGTTCCCCTTCTGTTGCTCTCTCCACGTTGTGTCGGAGAAGCCATTCCAATCTTGCCATGTGCTGAACCGTGTACGTGAACTGCCGATACAGAGGTGGGCAGGGATTCATCCAGTGCCACGCATCGTCTGTACCCGGCTGCACGTACCCTTCCCCAATGCCCCATACGAACATCGGGATCCTTCTAGTTACCCTGGGAGGGGAACAAGGCGATGTTTCCCAACATGGGAACGGGCCAGCCTGGCTGGGCCTCTTTCTCTCTATGTTTCTCGCATAGAGCAATCACGGCCGGGGCCCTTACACGCATATAGGGAAGGGGTCTTACCCAGACCCTGCGGAGAACACACCTGCCCTTTTTCTTGGGGAGGAAAAGTGGTAGAAGCGTCACACGGCCGTCTTAGGGCTCGTGTGGAAAGTATGGTGCAGTGGTAGATCCCAGCCTCGAAGGGGAGTTGCTACAGCATGGCGACCGGGCAGCTGTAACTGCCTAAGGGAGACACGGGGTCCGCTCGTAGGGGACAGAACCGTGGAAATACACACAGGGGCACCCGCACAGGAGGCCTTCTACTTTACCTGTGGAGCACCTATACCAGTACAGGGTAGCCATCAGGGTACCCGCAGTGGCTTGGGTCGGCGAGTTCCTCCGCTGAACCGCGGACCCGGAGGGCTGGGGAGGAATCGACCAGGGGCCCGACTCGGAGTGGGGCGCCCTGGGAAGAAGGCGCACTACTTTACCTTGACATCAGGAAAGGGCGCTGGGCACAGCGATCCACCCGGCCGGTCGGTCTACGTGTTCCCGAGTTGTACGGGCTCGGACCTGAGAAAACACGAGCGCTAACCGACTCAACGCGAGGTTGTAAAACCTCGCGAAGGTGTTGGGTGTTGCCCAACCCGCGGCTCTACAGATGTCTGCTAGGGAGGTGCCCTTGGCCAGTGCCCACGAGGACGCTAACACCCCTTGTTGAGTGAGCTCGGACCCGTAAGGGTAGGGGCACAGCCTGGGTGTGATAAGCCAGTGTGATGGCATCGACAACCCAGTGGGCGAGCCTCTGTTTTGAGACGGCATTCCCTTTCTGCCGTCCCCAAAGCAGACAAAGAGCTGCTCAGAGCGTCTGGTGCTCTGTGTGCGGTCCAGGTAAATGCGCAGGGCGCGCACTGGACACAGCAACGAAAGGGCTGGGTCTGCCTCCTCCGGGGCAGCTTGCAGGTTCACTACCTGATCTCGGAATGGTGTGGTAGGAACCTTGGGCACATAGCCCGGTCGTGGTCTTAGGATCACAGACGTATCTGCCGGACCGAACTCCAGGCAAGTGTCGCTGACAGAGAACGCTTGCAGGTCCCCGACCCTCTTAATGGAGGCGAGCGCGATCAGCAGGGCCGTCTTAAGAGAGAGGGCCCTGAGTCCAACTGATTCGAGCGGCTCGAAGGGAGGTCTCTGGAGTCCTGCCAAGACTACCGAGAGATCCCAGGAGGGAACTAGGCCTGGCCGGGAGGGATTCAACCTCCGGCGCCTCTCAGGAACCTGAGGATCAGGTCGTGCTTACCCAAAGACTTGCCGTCTACAGGATCGTGGTGGGCGGCGATAGCGGCAACATACACCTTGAGGGTGGACGGGGACAGCCTCCTGTCCAGCCTCTCCTGTAGGAACAGAAGCACTGACCTAATCGCAGCATCTCTGCGGGTCTTCGTCTCGGAAGAACACCAATCTGCGAATAAGCGCCACTTTAGGGCGTAAAGGTGCCTGGTAGAGGGGCTCTGGCTTGGTTGATGGTATTCACAACGGTCGCGGTAAGCCGGCTAGCTCTTCCGCGTCCCGTCCAGGGACCAGACGTGGAGGTTCCAGAGGTCTGGGCGCGGGTGCCAGAGCGTGCCCCGTCCCTGAGAGAGGAGGTCCTTTCTCAGGGAATTCGCCAGGGAGGAGCTGTCGCGAGGAGCCTGAGTTCCGAGAACCAAGTCCGAGTGGGCCAGTAGGGGGCCACCAACGTGACTTGCTCCTCGTCCTCCCTGACCTTGCACAGCACCGGTGCAAGAAGGCTCACTGGGGAAATGCGTACTTGTGCAGCCCCAAGGGCCAGCTGTGTGCCAGCCGTCTGTCCCGAGGGGAGCCTCTGTTAGGGGCGTACCAGAGCGGGCAGTGGGAGGTTTCCTGGGCGGCGAACAGGTCTACCTGGGCCTTGCCAAACCGTTCCCAAATCAGCCGGACCGACTGGGGGTGAAGCCTCCACACCCCGCCGGGCAGGCGTTGTCGTGATAGCGCGTCCGCTACGACGTTGAGCTTGCCGGGGATGTGAGTGGCACGCAGCGACCTGAGTCAAAGCTGGCTCCATAGGAGGAGACGGCGGGCGAGTTGTGACATGTGGCGGGAGCGTACGCCGCCTTGGCGATTTATGTACGCCACCACCGTGGTGCTGTCTGATCTCACGAGGACATGTTTGTCCCGAACTAACAGGAGGAACTTCCTGAGAGCAAGAAGGACGGTCAGCAACTCCAGGCAATTGATGTGCCAACGCAGCGGGGCCCCTTTTCAACGGCCTGCTGCTGCGTGCCCGCTGCACACGGCACCCCACCCGGACCGGGAGGCGTCGGTTGTGACCAGGACGCATCGGGACACCTGCTGCAGGGGCACTCCTGCCCGTAAAAAGCAGAGGTCTGTCCAGGGTCGGAGTGTTTTGAGGCAGGCGGGGTGATCCTTACCCGATGCGTGCCGCGGTGCCATGGCTGTCTCGGGACTCGAAGTCTGGAGCCAGTGCTGGAGCGGTCTCATATGCATCAACCCCAGCGCGCGACCGCCGCGGAGGACGCCATATGCCCCAGGAGCCTTTGGAAAAGTTTTAGAGGGACCACTGTGCCTGGCTTGAAGGAAGCGAGGCAGTCCAGCACCGACTGAGCACGCTCGCTCGTGAGACGTGCTGTCATTGAGACTGAGTCTAACTCCAACCCGAGAAAAGAGATGCTCTGAACCGGAGTGAGCTTGCTCTTTTCCCAGTTGACCTGAAGCCCCAAGCGGCTGAGGTGCCGGAGCACCTGGTCTCTGTGTGTGCATAGTAACTCTCGAGAGTGTGCTAGGATGAGCCAGTCATCGAGGTAGTTGAGAATGCGGAT
This sequence comes from Xyrauchen texanus, assembly GCF_025860055.1. Lineage (NCBI taxonomy): Eukaryota > Metazoa > Chordata > Actinopteri > Cypriniformes > Catostomidae > Xyrauchen > Xyrauchen texanus. The sequence continues at coordinate 40,252,249 of NC_068281.1, read as the reverse complement.
GCCGGCTACTCGTAGCGGGGCAAGGGCCGCCTCTGCGACTTTCGTGAAGACGCGAGGGGACAGAGACAGGCCGAAGGGGAGGACTTTGTACTGAAACGCCTGGCCGTCGAACGCGAACCTTAGGAAGGGTCGGTGTCATGCCAAAATTGAGACGTGGAAGTACGAGTCCTTCAGGTCCACCGCTGCGAACCAATCTAGATGCTGAACGCCAGCCAGACTATTTCTCTGCGTAAGCATTTTGAACGGGAGTTTTAACAAGGCCCGATTGAAAACTCTCAAGTCCAGGATTGGTCGTAAGCCGCCGCCTTTCTTGGGTACAATGAAGTAAGGGCTGTAGAAACCCTTCCTCATTTCGGTTGGAGGGACGGGCTCTACCGCGCCCTTGGCTAAGAGGGTCACGATTTCTGCACGCAGGGAACTGGCGTGCTCGCCGTGTACTGAGGAAAAGCGGACGCCCCTGAAGGGGGGCGGGAGCCGGGCAAACTGAATTGCGTAACCGAGTCGAATGGTCCGGTGCAGCCAGCATGACGCGTTGGGAAGCGAAAGCCACGCTTCCCAGCTCTGCGCTAGGGGCACCAAAGGGACGAGTATTTTGGACGTACCCGGCGGGGCCTCGCAGCGGGGCAGAACAGGTAATGCAGCGTCGGGCGGCTTCGTTGCGGCCTGAGGCTGAGGTGCTGAGAATAGACTCAAAGCACTTACCTTGCTCCGCGCGCCCGGCAGGGGGCGGGTTCTTGACTGAGGAGGAGGTCTGATGTTGGCGTCCTCTGGACTCGTCTGAACCAGCCGGCCGGGGGACAGTCGTGGGCAGGCGGAAGGCGGGATCGCCGCGTCCGGTGTACCGGGACTGTTGTGATCTGAAAGCACATTGCCGTGAGAAAGGCATTTGCGGGCCAGGTGACCCAGAGGCAAAGGAAATAGCTCTTTTATTGAGAATGTGGGTACCACAGCCCCCGTCAGGGGGTGTGGCAAATGAAAAAACAAAGGATTCTCCTCCCGGCCCTCCACCGTGGGATGGAGCGGTCTTACCACCTCCGGAGCTAACGTCTTCGGCTCTGGGTCGGCTGTCTCAGGAACGCTTGGGAGCCTTCCTGGTCCTGGAGGGGTTCGTGAGACAGGGGGCGTGCGCCGCCTGCGGAGTGCTCGACGCTGGGGCTGAGAGCTGGGCCCGGGTTGAGGTGGAGCAGGAGCTGGTTTCCTCGCAGGGGGACGCCCTCGGCGGGCAGACGGGGCAGGGCCCGTGAGCGGCAGGTCTGCTGGCGGGGCATGATGTGCGAAATGGCCTCCGTCTGCTTCTTCACCGCGGAGAACTGTTGGGCGAAGTCCTCGACGGTGTCACCGACAAGGCCAATCTGGGAGACAGGTGCGTCCAGGAAGCGGTTTTTGTCAGCCTCACACATCTCGACCAGGTTGAGCCAAAGATGGCGTTCCTGGACCACTATGGTGGCCATCGTCTGTCCGAGTGCCTGCGCTGTGGCCTTCGTCGCTCCCAGGGCGAGGTCGGTCGCTGAGCGCAGTTCCTGCAGCACATCAGGATCAGGTCCACCCCCGTGCATGTTTCTGAGAGCTTTGGCCTGGTGGACTTGCAGGAGGGCCATTGCATGCAGGGCGGAGGCAGCGCGTCCAGCCGTAGTGTAGGCCTTCGCGTTAAGCGAGGATGTTGTCCTACTGGGCTTGGATGGGAGTACGGGGCGACCCCGCCAGGAGGTAGGGCTACCGGGGCATAGATGGTGCGCAACTGCCCTATCAACCTGGGGAATCGCGTCGTACCCGTGGCGCTCTCCGCCGTCGAGGGTGGAGAGAGTGGAGCGGGTGGCACCTAGACGAGCGGAGAGCGGGGCTCTCCACGTAGACGTCAGCTCATCATGCACCTCCGGGAAGAAAGGGACTAGGGGGATGCGAGGCCGCGAACGGCGCTGCCCCCAGGAACCAATCATCCAACCGAGAAGGCTGTGGGGAGGATGGAGGGTTCCAGTCCAACCCCACGCTCAAGGCGGCCCGGGCAAGCATGTCGGACATCTGAGCATCGGCCTCCGCCTGGGCCTGCTGGCCCGAGGCGGCAGTCCAGGGAGTCCTCGGCATCAGACACCGCACTCTCCGATGCAGCGGCGAGCTCATCTGCTTCGGACTCGGGAGGATAGACAGCCGGGCCGTGAGGCGAGCCGCTATCGCCGCTGAGCGTGGACGGAGACCAGCGAGCGTGTCGGGAACGGGAGGTTCGCGGGGGCTACCCGGCGAAACTGCACCCGCTGCCGCCCCCAAATCGCCCCCAGCGCCAACCGCACCGTCCTTAATCCCGTGGGAAGAAGGAGCAATGCGGGGTGCAGCTGGGGTGGCTTGCTTTCTGTTGAAAGCGAGCCGTGACCTCAACGTGGTCATGGTCATGTTCTCGCAGTGAGAACATGAACCATCCACAAATGCCGCCTCGGTGTGATCGCGGCCCAAACACACGAGACAGCGCCTGTGGCCGTCTGAAGCAGAGAGCACTCTACCGCATCCAGGAACGACACAGGGGCGGAAAGGCATCTTGAAAAAGACGCGTCGTTAAAAGGACATTCAATGCCGCTGTGTTTGCTCTTTTAGAGAAAATTACTCTTTTAGTAAAAAACTCTTTTAATACACAGTGTGTGTGTGTATGTGTCTGCGCTGTCGAAGCGCTCAGGGGCAACAGTGCACGCCGTGCACTGAGAAGGAGAAAGCCGCTGTTGTGCGCCGTCAAGATCCAACAGCATGCAGATCGTCAGAGGAAACAGGAACGTTTATAGTGGTGTGTAACTCGCAGCAAACTGCAGACAGACCATCGGCTCCGAAGAAATTTTCTGAATGAACTCCCGTATTTGCGCCACTTAAATACCCGTATGTCCGGGGCCGGGACATGCAAATACTGGCTGCCAACTCTCATTGGCCTTTTTTCATAGACCAGAGGTGGATATCGGCGCTCAAGAGAGACCCCTAGTGTCGCTTCTCCGACACAACGTGGAGAGAGCGACAGAAGGGGAACAACATATATATACATTTTTATATAATATTTTAAGTAGTATTACAGGAAATATCAAGAGTGGAAACAGGAAATCGGATGGTAAAAAGAGCGGGACAAAACACAGATCCGAACCGTGGTCGCTAGGACAACAGTACAATCACACACCATCTTTACACTCCACGTCACTGCAGCGATATCTGGTGTCTAGTTTGTTGTATATTTGTGTGGTTCAACCAGACTATTGGGGTGCAAATAGCTGCACTGTGTGGCAGATGCTAATTACACCGGGGTGCAAATAGACACTACGTTTTTTTCTTTACCCGTGATTGCAAACATATACAGTGTAACCTATTCCTTACAAAAGCATTTTAAAGTGCTAATTTGGTACTTAAGACATTTTTCGTATTACTAGAACAATTGAAAATGGTTGCGCTACCATTTGGAAAGCACAATCCAGTGGGGTTTTTCCTAATTTGCTGAGGTATTGAGTTACACTTGCAAGTCAAATTTTGATTTAAAAAATAGGCAAAAAGAATGAAATTTCTGCAGAAATTCTATTTTCTCCTGAAGTCTATTGTTTTAAAGAGATGAAAGCTATTCTATGCATTACTGTTTTGAAAAATGAATCCCTGAGCAGGCTAGAGAGGGAAGTGGTCAGCAAGATGCACAACAAAAAGACAAATAAATCGCAGTCTCAGTTTGAGAAACAGACTCCTCACAGGTCCAAATCTAGTAGCTTCTAAATACCAAAGACCTGCATTGAGGATTCTTGTCCAAACAGAAATTTTTAAGAATACAACATTTATTTAAATAGAATTAACCATTTGTAACATTCTAAATGTCTCTAAACTACATGATGTGCATTGTGACTGAAACACATTCCTATTTCATGCAATAATGCAATATCATAGATGAGGAAATGTATCCTCTATGATATTGCAGCAATTATCCAAATATTGAATGAGATTATTAAGCAAACTGTTATCAACTCCTTCATGCCAACTGAATAAAATAAGGCAAAAATAAACATTTCGCACAGTGTTTAGTGAGAGATATTGACTCAAACACTAAAAGTTGTTGTTCTGTATATGTATTATTGTCTTAATTAACATTATGTTATTTAGCATATTGAGATATTATTATTAAGTAAATTGTAGCATTTGGTTACATTATGTTTTTTCTCATAACTTCTTTATATAACATATATCCTTGCGAGCCTTTGGCCTCTAGCGGGTGAGGCTTTTCAGACAGATAAACAGCAGCACAGGGAAGTATACAGCACCTTGAGCTCTCATGTTTACCGCAAGGACAGTCTATTTTGAATTTCAATTAAAAAAAATGAATTTCAGTGATATTTTTGTCAATTTCTGTGGAATATTTGCCCCGAGTCCCCTTTCATTTCCAAACAAGATATCCCCACATATGTGTCAAACTACATTTTGTTAATGTTTGACACAGTTAAAACATTGCCTACCTTAAAAACAAGTGAAGTTTGATCAGTGGTTAAATGTGTTCAGACGGTTCCCTCGTACCTGAAATAACGACTCCTATCCAGAATAAAATGTGATATGCAGAAAATCTCAGTATTACAGTTCTTTTATAGTGACAGGGCAGAAAGTCTTGGAGAAGCTAGAGAAGAAAGGACACCGGCAGTAGTTTATGCCTGCTGCTGTGCTCATGATGCTGTGCCCTGCAGGCTTCCATCATGCTGCACACAGCACGTTTTAATTTATAAACAGATTTAGTGCTCAGATTTAGCGCCAATTTCTTCCTCGTAAAAATTCAGAAATATAATTTTTTATTTTTTTGTGCTTTGTCATTGTGGTGAAAAACAACTGTAGTGAAGTTGAGTACTTCATTTTTAATCAACTTAGGTAAAATTAAAATACTATTATTTATTAATACCTAAAAAGTAGAAATAAATGTACTCAAGTATTGTAACTAGAGTAGTTGTAATTTGTTACTTTCCACCTCTGGACTCAAGAAGCAACCAAATTGGCCCGGGTTCTAGGGAGGGTAGAGTCACATGGGGTAACCTCCTTGTGGTCGCTATAATGTGTGGTTCTCGCTTGTTGAGTTGTGCGTGGATGCCGCTGAGAATAGAGTGGCCACACGCTCTACATCTCCGCGGTAATGCGCACAACAAGCCATGTGATAAGATGCACAAACTGATGGTCTCAGACGTGGAGGCAAGTGAGATTTGTCCTCCGACACCAAGATCGAGGCGAGTCACTACGCCATCACGAGGACTTAGAGTGCATTGGGAATTGGCCATTCCAATTTGGGGAGAAAAGTGGGATAAGAAAAATTATTTAATATACTAGGCCTAGATATTAATATATTATACAATTTATTTGATAGATCTGGGTATATTGTATCTTTTAAGCAGCACATTAAAAATGTATTATTATGTTCCTTTGCATTTATTTACTTGCTGTAACTATGCAATGTGATGATAAAAACCTCTGGAAAAAGGCGCTGGCAGAAGGGAGTTGAAACTAGGGAGTTGCCGAAGGGACCAACCAGAGGGGGTAGCTCCAGTTCAAGAGCAGATTAGGACGGTTGACTCCAGCCCTGGGGAAGTAGGAGGGCCAAACCAACTGAGCAGAAGGGCCAGGAGCTGACCAAGAGGGGGTACACGCAAGTTTGACCAGGATAGCACCAGCAGAGTAGGCAGGGAGGGGAAAAATGGGGGTGGCTGAAATGTATTCCTTAAATACATCTAAAAATATCTGTAAAGTTTTTGAAGTGTCTTACAAAGAAGACCAAGGAATGCAAACCCATCTTGTTTTTCTTCTAAAACGGATGCTTATTACAGCACAAAATTGCATGTAAGATGAGTATTTTGACAAGGCAGATGTACCCAAACATGTACTTAATACATGTAAATAATAATAGTACGTAAGGAGATATTATTGACAGCTTATCCCTCTGCTCAATTGCACAGCAGGCATATACTTTTCAGAAACATTACTGCTATCCATTCAAGTAACATTATTCTGTTTTGGTGCATTTGACCCCATAAAAAAAATTATAATTAGAAAATGCAATATACAAAATTAATTCTGACAACTAGCAGGAGGGGATCTCTACAGAGTGCACACCAATGTAAAAATAAAATTAATTGAATGAATTTGATGTCTTTCAGACTTATAATAGAGGAGGTTTAAAGCATGTTAAGATAAACTTAGTTTATAATCAGTTCTAAGGTTTAGTATTAAACTTAAACTTCAACATCAAGTATATTTTTGAAGTATTAAAATAGCCTTGGGGTTTCTCAGACCCCAAACAGAACATGAGAGATAAATTATTTTTAGGACATTTGTACCAGAGGGAGGACAGACAGAGCATTACCAGTAACTGAATTTTAAAACTTTTATCTGTAGGCATTGACAAATTATACAGTACTTTAGTAGAATTTTTGCAAATATGCTACATTTAAAGGCAAAAATATTGCATGGCAATTCAGGACCTCCAAACTGACTGTGCTTCCATGTCAAAGAAATGTTTTACAGATGTTCCTCGGTGCAAAGGCCAAGCAAATAATGCTAACTCTAGCAGTTTTACTTTGAAAATATTTGCCCGACACGTAGTGCATTTTAGTTTGCTTAGGCAAGTTCCCAAATAAATATGCAGTTAGTAGTCATTATTGCTGGGCTGCATATGTTTTCCTGTACATTCAATATAATTACTGAAAATATATCTCTACAGCATTTAGTTGATTATGCTTAACAAAGTAGGCCTACATGAAGTTTCAGCATGCACTTAGATAACACAGCTTTTGGGAAATGTGTTGTAGAGATTAAGTACTACTTACGTGCGACCAGAGTAGTACAAAAAACAAAACAAACAGAAAATAGCATGCAGTATGACTATATCTTTAAACATTTTCTGTCTTAAAATACTCTGTTACTCCATGCTCACCTCATTGAGTGCTGAAAACATGGGGAGATTAATTCATGCTTTTATTTTATATTGTAAATGATATACTTGTTTTTTATATCTCAAATAACACATGGGCAAGCTGCATAATATGTAAGATTTTTTATTTATGTTTTTAAGTATGTTGATCCTGCACAGTATTCTTGTTTTTATAAATATAACATTCTTAACAGTGTTAATGTCTAACTGTTACAGCATGGGTAAAGTCCTTTCGTAATGCAGTAAACACACACACACACTCATGGTCACTGTGAGATATTGTGAAAACAACACCTCAGGGTACTAGAGGACACAGTAACACTATAACTTTTTCCAGAAATCACTTCAAATGCACAGGACATGTAGAACATTTTCAGTTTCTAAGCAAGCTTTCATGAGTGCAATTGCCTTTTAATGAGTATATTGTTCAAAGTTTTGGGAATGAGTTTATATTATAATAACAATCTAAAATCGAAGTCTGTATCTAAACTGAATGTCTTTGGTTGGTTGCATGGAGCCAAAACCCCATCGTCTGATATCAATACCTGGAATCTCTTCATATGGGTTTTTCAGCTCAAAGTCAAAGTATGTCAACATGAGAAAGAGAAACTGCTTCAGCTCATTGGTGGCAAAGAATCTTCCTGGACACATGGTGGTTCCAGCACCCCAAGGCATATTGTAGTACTTGAGTTTCTTTCCAGCCTTGTAGAAATCGGTCTTTTTGCTTCCATCTGGTGTGAGAAAACGGTCAAACTTGAAGGTGAGGGGATCTGGGTACACCTCTGGGTCCACCTGAACAGCAGTGTAGGGGAAAATTGCCACTCTGTCACCATCTCGGATGTTGTACTGTTGTCCGTTGGCCATGTTGATGGTCATATCCTGCAGAACAGCTCTTGTAAGGACAGGTGCAGCCGTTAGACGGAGGGTCTCCTCCACAGCGCTGTCTAGCACGGGTGTTTTGAGGAGCATGTCTCTGGTCAGGTCAATAAGTGGCCCACCACGCTTTACCTCCTGCTTGGTTTCTCTGAGAACCTCCTCGACTTCCTTCTTGACAGCTGCCATAGCATCAGGGTGCTTCATAAGATACAAGAGTAGCCAGAAGGCTGCAGGACCTGTGTTTCCTTGAGATGCCCAGAGAAGTAGAAACATAAACCGATCCTGCATAAACTCTTGCATGCCATTCTCAGCCCTAGCCTGTTGCTGTTCTTGCACCCAGCCACTAATGTTGTCTCTGGAGCTCATCTTCTGCACCGAGAGCATGTTCCAGAACAGCTTCTTCAAACGCTCTGCCTCCAACTTCTCGCCAGGGCCCAGGACACCATAAGCCAGATTGGGGAAGAGCTGGTCATACTTTCTGAACTCACTGAAAAGTTCTTCCGAGTGTTGTCGGTCAATTTCCTTAGCTTTTCCTAAAGTCCCAGTGGTTTTGGGTGACTCGTTACCAAAGAGCGCCAGGTAGCCAGCTCGGAAGACAATGTTGTAGCTGTAAGAAAACAGTCCAGATTCTTGCCAATTATTGTCATTCCCAGATCCAACACTATGGAGCATTAAGTTCTGAAGATTGTTCATCATCGCCTGAGTCATGACAACCAGACCGTCTCCCATGAGATATTTTGTGCTTGATGTTTGGAGCAACTTGTGCTCGCTTTCCATGGAATGATAGCCAAATACTCTTGCAACCAGTTGCTCAGCAAACTTGGTAAAGTCCAGTTTTGCTCTTGCCTCTTTGACCACTGGGCCAAAAGATAGTGGATCTGTAATGAAAGTGAAATAAAAGCCACCAAGCTGCACTGTGAAAATATCTCCATGTTTTTCCTTCATTCTCTGCAGGAATTTTGCTGTGTCCTTCCTGAATTCCAGCACATGGCCAAGCCAGGGAATAGGGCCTTTATCCAGAGGGGGTTCTCCAGCCCGCCGGCGGCGAAAAGCCCCCAGAAGGTAAAGGCCACCTATGACAGAGATGAACAGAGCGAGCAGGATTTGAAGGAGATAGCCCATGTTCCACTTTTTGCATTCCAGTGGCAGAACGGCAGTTTTTGTTTCCTTGTTCTTGGCAGCTGTGTTTATACTCCTCCCACAGAAGTAATTCCAGGTCACATGACATGTCTTGACAATCCTTGCAGTGCAGAGCCAGTAAATGAGACTAAATATGGTCAGATAGAAATAAGTGAAATGTACAATAATGCATTTGTGTTTATAAGTAATAAATACTTTTTAAAGTGTCAAATATTAATTTGAATAAAAATAAAGTGTTGATGGAAGAATTTTCTATTGATTGCCTTTTTATTTTTGTAACATTTAGTACCATCCGAAGACAGCATTAAAATATATTTATATTTCTTTTTTTTCTTTTTTATATATAAATAACATTATAATGGAATAACATGTTTTGCTTTCTAATCATAAGGCAAAACATAGCTCCTTAATTAAAAGATGTCATCGAATTTTTACTTTTATACTTAAACTCCAACTAATTTATTAATTAGTAAACTATAGTAAGAGAGAAAGACAAGAGAGAATTGGATCACTGAAATGCCACTTGTGTATCAAATAATTAAAGATTATAACAATCAGATCAAATCTGATTAAATTTGACTTAAAGTTTTCAGGCCAAGCAAGATATACCATAAACAAAGATATCTCTATAAACAAATAAACATTTTAATTAAAATAATATTAAGGAAAATGTGAACAAATCTTTCTAGGGCAATGTCACTGGTAAAATAATTGATAGAAATTGTAAAGCAGTGAATGCTTCTGTCAGTGTAAAAGGGAAAGGATCAAGGTTATTCTTATCATTGAGATAAGCAACATCTCATTGCAGTAAGTAGACATGGTCTTGATGGTACAATAAAGGTTACCTTGATTCATTACTTATTGTTAAATGACTGCCTTCAACTCTCAATAAGTGCATTTACTTAGAACGATTCTAAAGAATAATACATAAATACTGTATATCAATATTTATTGTGATAACATGAAATTGTCAAATCCTCTTTTCCCAGTATTGGCAATGACAACGTAAAACATGTAATTTAAGCATTTATGTGATTTTTAAGATCTTGCTCGACATTAATGATGTGAATATTTCAAACTTAACCCTCCCATAACTTACCACAATTTTGAAAGTGTTATGTTACAATACTAAAACAGGGAATAATGTGTTTTCCAGCATTTACCTAAGACTTCCCTTGCAAAAGAGATTGTGGATGGAGGTCACTCGAGTGTGTGTATATCCCATATAAATTATGACCAAAGGGGGCTTCCCATTGCATTACTAATGGAAAAGTAAATCAAGTAGGCCTAAACATTATTATATGGTGGGTTGGGCAGGAATAAACAACTTAAAGTACATGGCAACAAAATAAGTCTTGTTTGGGATCTGAAACTAGGCACAGGAGGCACAAGTTAATTAGCATTTATAACAGCATTTTCAAATAATATAATTTGGGCCATTGTAGGACATTCACCTTTTTCCTTATAAACCACTTCATTAATTGTGCATTGTATTTAGATCTTTGTCATTGACCATGTTTACCTGCACTTAAGAAAAAAGTGTATTCAGTTCTGAAACGTCATGTAAACTAGAACACTGATTAAGAGAAAGCGGTTTAACACACCTAGGTTTCTCTCAGAGAACGCAGCTTAATGTGGCCATGTAAACGCATAAGTGGCGTCTTGATGGGTGTTTGAAGAGTGAGCGTGCATGGAACAGACCGGCATAACAAACGTCATAGGATGTAGTCCATCAACAAGTGAACATAGCAGAAAGAATTCAATAAATCTGGGAGTACAGTGGGAAAAATCACATAAACTGTAATCTATACCTATTTATTACACGGCTCTCTGAAATACTGGATTCGGTCAATGGTGCCATCCAGTGGTCCGATATTGCTCTGTTACAACTGCACATCTACATATCAGACCACTCATCTAGGTTCTGCAAGCCGTCTCTCCTGCTTCTGAGATCACTGTGAGATCTCTACAAGTAAACAAACGAACCAAAAATATTTAAATCGCATCAATGTTTCATGTCTATTTATTTGTTTATTTGGCAAGTAGTCTTTTAATGAGCTGAATAATGAGGAGTCAAACCAGAGGTTGATTCCAGTGGTTCAGCAATTTCTTTTTCTCAAATTACAGAATTTCAACGCAAATCAATATTATATCCATGTCCATGGATTTATTCATTTGGTTAGTTGCTTTGCATCTGGGTCTCACCCTTTCAGGTTAATTGTGCGATAACAACTTGCTGACTGTTTATTATCCAGATTTACACGGATACCAACCAAATAAACCATCTGCCTACTGTATATTATCCCTTACTTACACACCAGTGTAAAATATCGACTGTCCTTCATGTTCGAGTATATGATTTGTACATTGGGGGAATCTCAGTTTTACATAAGAGTGAAACCCCACTATTGCGGTGCAATTCTGCAGCAGGTCACGACAGAAAGTGAAGGATACAAACACAGCAACTACTCTGTAATATCTGGAAATAAATCAAAGTAACGAACATTTAAATAGCAAAGTCTTCCTCAGAACCCATGTCTTTAATTTAGGTTTACGGTTTGATCTGTGTTCCTGTTCATGATTATGGTTTCTTGAGTAAAACAAAACAAATCACTAGTTGAAATGGCATTAAATTATTGAATATTGAAATCTAAATTTTCTATTTCTTCATAATGTTACCAACAATGCACACTGAAACATCTAAAATTAACAATTGTATATTGTCTTGCAGCCTTTTCCCAATTCATTTTCTTCACTTTATTTACTTTTTACTACTTTGCTCTTTAGTCTTAATTATCTGTCCTTCAGATTCACAGGCTGAATAATAATTAACCTCTAGAAATGTTTTTCTAAAAAAAAATTATTCTTTACAAGCAATTGTGAGCTTGTTAGGGTCATTTTGTCATCTTTATAAACTATTGCACATGCTTCAGCAAACGCAAAGTTTTTTATATTTTTACTTTACAATTAAAGGAATATTCTGGGTTTAATACAAGTTAAGCTCAGTCGACAGCATTTGTGGCGTAATGTTGATAACCACAAAAGTCAATTTCAACTTGTCCCTCCATTTCTTTAAAACAAAAATTCTGTCATTCATTACTCTCATTTTTAAAAATTTTAGGTTAACAATTTCTAAGTTTGAGGGATGCTCTTGGGAGCACAATTTTTTGGGGAGTTCTACGATGATTTGATTAAAGGCTGTATAAAATCAAATCAATGTTTTTCCTTAATATCGTCATGATTACTGATGTAACCTCCGTTTCCCAGTGGAAGGAACGAGACATTGTGTCGATTGTAGTGACACAAGGGGTCTCTTCTGAGAGCCTCGCGTACCTTTGAACTTAAGAAAAGGCCAATGTCAAATTGGCAGACAGAATTTGCATGTCCCGCCCCCGGACATACAGGTTTAATGGGGAGCAGGCGAACGTCTATCAGACAGGTTTTTGCACTGAGGTTACGGTGCATTACAGTGGTAGGGATAGTGAAGTGGCAAGGGGAACACAACATCTCGTTCCTTCCATCGGGGCACGGAGGTTACACGGGGGTTGTCAAGCCACCCGTGGACATGGACCCCACCCCACGGAGGTTACAACAGTAACCATGACGTTCCCCTTCTAGATCAACTTGGTGAAGGGCGTAAGCGGAACACCCGGTCGGCTGTTCCATATTACTGTGTTCTACCGGCTCAGACCTGACAAAACACGGGACGAGACTGACTCAACCCTGAGGCTGTAGAACCTAGCAAAGGTGTTGGGTGTTGCCCAGCCCGCTGCTCTGCAGATGTCTGCTAGGGAGGTGGCCACACTTCTCGTACAGTGTGCTCGAAGGGGGGTACGGCCTGGGTGTGGTAGGCTAGGGAAATAGAATCAACAACCCAATTTGCTAACCTCTGTTTGGAGACGATGTTCCCTTTCCGCCGTCCACCAAAGCAGACAAAGAGCTGCTCAGAGCATCTAAAGCCCTGCGTGTGGTCCACGTAGATACGCAAACTCATACCGGACACAGCAACGAAGAGGCTAGGTCTGCCTCCTCCCAGGGCAGCGCTTGCAGGTTCACGAGCGAGCGCGATCAGGAGGGCCGTCTTCAAGGAGAGGGATTTGAGCTCGAATCAGTGGGAAAAACCTCCGCAGGGCAAGGAGTACAGCCAATAACTTAAGGCAGTTGATGTGTCAATGCAGGCGGGGCCCCGTCCAGGAGCCAGCAGCTGCATGCCTGTAGCACACGGCGCCCCAACCCAGTTGAGAGGCATCTGTGGTGACCACTACATGTCTGGACACCTGCTGTAGGGTGACTGCAACCGCTGTGCCTGGCTTGAAGCGAGTGAGCCAAACCAAGAAAAGAGATGTTCTGAACCGGAGAGAGCTTGCTTTTTTCCCTGTTGACCTGAGGCCCTAAGCGGCTGAGGTGCGCGAGCACCTGGTCCCTGTGGGCGCATAGTAACTCTTGAGAGTGTGCTAGGATGAGCCAGTAGTCATGGTAATTGAGTATGTGGATGCCCACTTCCCGTATCGGGGCAAGGCCTGCCTCTGTGACCTTGGTGAAGGGGACAGGGACAGGCCGAAGGTGAGGACCTACAATCGACACAACGTCCAGTGAGTGACAGAAGAGGAACTGCATTTAATATTTATGACCAATTTAATATAATAAAAATCAGTTTAGATATTTTACTTGTCCAGTAAAAATATCTAAACAGTATATATTAAGAGAATATCTCTTTTCTTGCCCCATTGGCTCATTTGTCATGCACCAGGTGGCAAATAGGGGTTTCTTTTTTTCCTTATTTTTGGCATAACCTCAACTAATATATGCAATTTTTCTCTGACAACAAGATATCTTGCGTCATTTTGCTTCTCAAGTAAATGTATCTTGTTTTAAGGATGTTTAGATAGTTTTTAAGTGCAGTGCATCACTTGATTTATATTGTTTCTTTTGTTTATGGCCAAGCATTGAAACATTGGGAAGGTCAATGGTGCAATTACAGACTAAGGACACCAAGGCAATGAGCACTGTATAGAGGTAGTGTACACAAGATATGCATTACAGCGATTTGTCTTGAACGGTACAGTGTAAACAATAAACCACTGGAAAATTTGAACCTTTTTCCTGGAATATGAAGTAAATATGAGGCTGTTAAAAGAGCTTGACACCATGAGTCTAGTAAAGTTTGCCCAACCTTATAGTGTGAACTCTTGATTGAAGTGTTTGGAGGGCAAAGAGCTTATGGGAATGGGAGGGGGTCATCTGATATACTGACCTTGGACTTTGCAGAAATGATTACAGATGATTTGTATAATGTGAGGTATGACCTCTAAATAACATTCTGTCAGGATCTAAAAAGACTCCTAGCAACCTCAGAGTACTGCACAAATAAACACTTGTCCCATTAACCACCACACTACAACCTAGCAATGTGGTGGCGAGTTTCACATAGGCAAGCTTGCTGCATAAAATGTGAAAATGTATACCATATTAACTATAAAAATTATCTAAAATAATGTCATCTAAATAAAATGTTAAGAAAGAAAAAACTACAACAATCATGAAAAGTTTCAAAAGTGCAGTTATGTCTAATCTTAGCTTTCTAAACCACAAGCATCAGCTCTATAAATTAATTTGAATAGTTTAATGGGATTTAACGGTTTGACTCCTAACCATGCAGACAAAGACCAATTTTCATAGACAGTCCCATTTCAACAGAACAAACTGAGGACCTTAAAGACAAAGAAAAAAAAGAGAATAAATATCCATGGATCATTTTTGTGATTGCGCTACTTACATAGTCATTTTAATCCATACGGTGAAGGGTCAAGGCTAACGTTATCTCTATGATAAGGGCATTGCAGAGAAACCTCTGATATCTTTGGAGGTTAATCAGTTGAATTTAGTCAAAGTCACAAAACAGAGTGACTCTACATCAAGCCAAAATATATTTATTTATTTGTGTATTTATAGAAGAACTATTTGCCATGTTGCACATATGCTTAATTTTCTTTGACTGTTTTAAGCATTAAAGGCACAAAGCCCTTCTTTATCCATTATATGTTATATACAATATTATCTAACATTGAATTAACTATAAAATATAGCATAAAATAATAAAATACATTTGAAATATTTAAAAGTGAAATTTTCAGAAAGTTATAGGGTTAGTTCACCCAAAAATGATAGTGCGCTCATTAGTTACTCACCCTCATGCCATCCCAGATGTGTATGACTTTCTTTCTTCTTCTGAACACAAACGAAGATTTATATAAAAATATCTCAGCTCATTTGTAGCTCCAAAAATCACATAAAGGAAACATAGATGTAATCCATTTGACTTCAGTGGTTCAATCCATGTGTTCAGAAGATATGATAGGTGGAGAGAGAAACAGATAAAAATGTACTCTTCAATTTTACTCTAAATCTCCATTTTCACTTTTACATCTGACAGTCACATCTGGTGACGTTAAGTTTAACGTTCACATCTGAAAGTGAAAGTTAAAGTGGAGATTTAGAGTAAAAAGGGACTTAAATAATGTTATGGAAGATATGGAATTAAACACTGGAGTCATAAAATGACTTTTATGTTTCCTTTGTGTGATATTTGTTTTGAAATAAATTTGGAGTCATTATAAGAATTTTATTTTATTTATTTCTTAAGGAAATATTCCACAAGACATGTGTTTTGAAATATTTGGCATATGACATGGAATTAATATTGCTGTTAGCGAATTAAAACAATCCCCCTCCACCAAAATAGGTTTGTTAATATTTACATTGGATATCTGTAGCTTTATTTGATTAACTCCCTGTGTAGTGTAGTGTAGTGCAAACGAGTGATGACTCAACATGTAAATCACTGAGAGAGTCTATGGTGCAATTTTCAGAGAAAATTGGTCCACATTAGAAATGGGGTTATCCCGCCCTCTCCTGGTATGTTTATGTCTCTAACAAGCAAAGTCAGTAACAACTTCATTCACCTAGCTTAATTTTGATGACAAATAAAATAAACAAATGCAAAATATATAATACTAGATAAAGCATGATCATGGGGCAATGGCCAATAAATTTAGTTTTTAGCCCTAGTCATCTATTCTTTATTGTGTTCTTTGCAATCTCAGATAGCATGTAAATGTGATATGTGAACTTTGACATCAGTTAAGAACTCACATATGCAAAAGTGGTAAAAATAGTAAACAAGCAGCATCTGTAACCACGTAAATAAACCACATAATAGCTGTTGTCTTCTGGAGGAGGTACTGTAAAACATCTATGGTTTGGAAGTCAGCCCCAGGTCTTTAAGGAAAGTTTCTTGTTAACAAAAATTGTACTTTCACACCAGTACGGCACTCTGTGGCACTCGAAAATGTCCACACATATGTCATTCTTCTGTCAAATCCATTTGTGGGTCTCTGGGAAATGCAGAGTAAAAAATGTAATCAGACTGGAAAATACTGGCATGCAAAGCACATCCAAGACATTTAACACAAACACAATGAATCCAAGTAGTATGCAGTTCAAAAGAGTTGTGGCTGGTTTTTAAGGGAATATGAACAGAAACAGAGGAAGCAGGAGGGGCAGGAAAAAAGGCAGTTCCTCAAAAGATGAGAAAATATATGCTTAACATCATATTTGATTAAACAGTTTAATCTCAGGAAATGTTGAGGGTGGTATAAGCTTATTTAGGGGCTGGTTTTACTTCCAAAAGTCTCTGACTGCATTGAAAATGTTGGATTTGAAATATAATTTCATATGGAAATAAACAAATTTGGTCTGAAAGTTGATTTGAGCTGCTTTTATCAGCTGTTGTTTTGGTTTAGTATTTATGAGTCAGATGCCATTAATGATTGTGATTATAATGTGGATACCATAAAAAATGGCTGTTCAGTATAATGGCCTTTACTTAATATTCAGTGAGCCAAGCCTTACACCAAAACTCAGTAATGTGTGTGTTGAACAGGCTATATCTTAACAGCCCCAAAACAGGAACACATGAACAAGGTCACCAGTGCATCATCAGTTTTCTTACAGGGGCATACACAGTTTTTACAAGCTGTTTAATTAATTACACCCCTTTCCTCCGGTCCACAACATCTGAAAACCTTTGTGGAGGATGGCACTCTCTTTTTGGGTACTTCCAAAGAGGTTTGAGCTCGGACACATCCACAGCTCCAGTAGAACTTTATGGAAGCAATTCCATGCCACATATATTTGCAAAAATATAAAGTATTGCAAAATAAAATAAAGTTTTGCAAAAGAAAAAAAGTATTGAGCAAAAAAAATTTTTTTTTTTAAACAAAAATTAAGTATCAAACATAAAATAAAGTATCGAGAGAAAAAAGAAAGTTTTGCAAACAAAAATAAAGAATTGCAAAATATAAATAAAATATAGCAAAAACCAAGATATAATTAATTGCAAAAATCAATGACTGTTGTAAAAGAAACTAAAGAACTTTTATCCTTTTTTATCTCTGCAACAGTAACACTTTCTATGTGAATCAACCACTTTGAGAATGGTTTTGCCTTGGAAGGGCCCTGAAAAATCAATATGCAGCCATGATCATTTCTTTTGAAATGTTTGCTTGTGGTGTAATTGTAACAGGTACAGGCAGGGGCAAGCAGCTCAAAGCATCAGCATTTGGCATCTGTATGCCAGGTCTGTAGCACAAATCATAGTCACATTCCCCAAGGATCACAATCCAGCATAACATGAGATGTGACAGAACTGAAGACATTGGCTTGGAGTGATGCAATAGACACAGTAAGTTTGTATGGTCAGTGAAAGTGGCAAAGTGTTACAAAGTGACGGCCTGCAAGATATTGCTGATGATCGCCAATGCCTCCTTGTCGATCTGGGCATGATTTTCTTTCTGTTGACGTCATTGTTCTGGAAGCAAAAGGGCTGGGCATCTCTCGGCCATCACACTTGAGGTATCTCAGATCAGTGCCAGGGGTTTCTTCTCATCAAAATGCACCAGCACCCTATCAGTTTGCAGCAGCTTCCCACCACCATGTAGAAGACTGCTCAAGGAGGTGATGGAGTGGTTCCAGAAACGGTGGGCTTGTCGGGTAGAAAGCCGCTATAAAAGTTAAGCAGTTCTAAGAATGTTTGAAGTTCTGTTTAGTTCTTAGGGGGATTTGCTTCCTGGATTGCCTAAACCTTTTTCCCAGTTGGTTTGACACATCCTTATCCACCTGGGAACCCAGAAATTGGACTTGACTGGCAGCAGAAATTCAGTTCTCTTTTTGCAGTTGTAGCACAACTTCTCCAAAGCATTCCAATAAGGCACTTAGCCATATGTTGTGGTCTTCTATGCTTTTACTTGAGATCAGGATGTCATTCAAATATGGTTAAACTCCAGGATTTCCAGAAAATAGAGTGTCCACGAATCTCTGAAATACTGACACTACTGTTGACACCCCAAACTGTAACCAGCGGGCCTGGAAAAGGCCATGGTGAGTGTCAATGGTCAGTTGATCTGCTGCTTTGTCATCTAGTTGAAGCTGTTGATAGGCTTGTTTCAAATCAAGCTTGGTGAAAAGTACTACCCCTGCTTGCTTTGAGAACAGTCCAGACATATTAGGTATGGGGGTAAAAACAGGTTTGATGCCTGTAATTACTGTGCAGCGATAAACACCACTAATTTTCAAGCCTGTGTGGTCTATGGGTGTGGTCCATCTTGCATGTCCTACAGGCTCAGAAATACCTTGAGCCACCAGTTTGTAAAGCTCTTCATCAAGCTTTGGGCGTAGAGCAAATGGAACTAGGCATGCCTTGGAGCAAAGGTGAGGTGTCTGCAGGATCGATGTCAACAGAAATTGTCTGGGAAACCCCAATGTCTTGGAACACCTCTGCATATTCGGTCAGAATTGACTCCACAGACAGTAGCTGCACCTTGTGCACTCTCTCCACTGATATACCTAAAGCATCAAACTAGTCTCTTTCCAATAGGCTTGTGCCATGGCCCTGGATGACAAACAAGGGCAATGTGTTTCGTGTCCCTTTATACAGTATTTCCATTAATCCTTTTCTTTTCAATTCCAGAGTTGTTTGTGAACACTGCTTTAACACTCCACTGTCTAGATGTATCTGAGGGGATTGAGTTGGCCACAGTGTGTGGTAGATGTACTCACTCATCAAGAAACAAGCTGATCTTGAATCCACCTCCACTGTGTGTGCTTTTTTGTTTAGAATGACAGTGGCCAGATATGGTTGTTTCTTCCTGGTGCCTGATTCTTTACTGGTATTTTATATGGGGTAATCATCATGGTGTTTGTCTGTTGTGAGCTGAGTGTTCATGAAGCTTTTACACGTTTGGAGAAAATGGTAGTAAAACAGAGTTTTCTCATATTAATCATGACTACATCACTGGGAAGGATTCTACAGAAATGCCATGCTGTTCTCTGCACTTCAAACAAACCATTTGACATATGTGTTGCGCTAGAAAACAATCTTTATCACTCTGACGGACAGAGTTTTAAATGTCCGCCATGGTCTATTTTATTCATCATACTTGCATTTGTTTCAGTTCTAGGACTTCCTTTTGGGGGATATAGCATCCGTTATAATCAGTGACATTCACAGACTTTAGTAGGGACAGGGGCGGAAGGATACTTTCTTTTTGATGTTGTACAGTTTGTGCACTTTATTATCATTACATGAATCTGTCAAATGTTGGACAGCATATGTAATAATTATTCATATGAATTTATTTATTAAATCTGCAGATGTGTTTTCAACTGATGCAGACCCTGGCCATACCAGTCTTCTTTTATCTTTCTAAATTGCAAGCTACAAGGAAGCAATGTCCTCATCTGGCTTCATGTCTTAATCTGATTGATAATGTGGAAATTCATGTGAATTTCAGCAAGCAAGATATGCTGGAGCGCTTCATCTAAAACGCCACACACAATCCGATCACGTAGCATAGCTTCCAGCTGATTTCCGAAATCACACAGAGCAGACAATCGTCTAAGACATGGTTTCATTGGGTTTTTGCTTACAGTTGTGCAAGTGAAAATGCTGCACAATTTCAGACGGGGTTGAACTGTAATGACGTTTTTTAAGCAGCCACTATATTTGTATAGGTCACAGAATTTAGTTGCACTGGCATGAGCACAGAACGCAAAGTGGAATATGTTTTTATCCCACACACACTGATTGGCACTGAGCATTTTTTTTACATCATCGTCTATATCGTTTGTATGACAAAAACATTCCAGACGTTCAATGTATTCTCAACCATGTTCATCAAACTCTTCAATACGACCCAAGGAAACCATGAAGGTACTCTCATTTTTACAATAGCCTTTTGTTGCTTTGCTAGCAAGCTCCTTAAATCAGCATCGGTAAAACCAGTTAGCATTTGGATCCTCTTCTTCACCAGTATTAGATCTATAAAAGAGAAGAAGACAATGGGCCTAGGAAGCTCAGGGAGTATTGAAGCTTACTACCACCCCTGGAGTTGCAAGTTCGAATCCAGGGTGTGCTGAGTGACTCCAGCCAGGTCTCCTAAGCAACCAAATTGGCCCAGTTGCTAGGGAGGGTAGAGTCACATGGGGTAACCTCCTAGTGGTCGCGATTAGTGGTTCTTGCTCTCAATGGGGCGTGTGGTAAGTTGTGAATGGATCGCGGAGAGTAGCATGAGTCTCCACGTGCTGTGAGTCTCTGCGGTGTCATGCACAGCAAGCCACATGATAAGATGCGTGGATTAACGGTCTTAGAAGCAGAGGCAACTGAGACTTGTCCTCTGCCACCCGGATTGAGGACCACCACGAGGACCTACTAAGTAGTGGGAATTGGGCATTCCAAATTGGGAGAAATATGGGGGATAAAAAAAGAGGAGATGAGGGTCCACATGAGGGTCTTTATTTAATAAAAATGTATTTAATCAGTGAGTCAAGCATTACATCAGAACTCTATAATGTGTGTGTTGAACAGGCTATCCTTGCATTCCAAACGAGATTAATCCACCTCTGAAGGGCACTTTGAAGGGGGAATGATCATGGCCACCATGTTAAAGGGTCGTTCCAAAGCGGAGGGCTCATAAATAGCTGCTTTGAAGGGCCTGTCAAAGCAGGCATTTCTTTAAGGTTCAACTGATGGACTCTTTGACGGACACTTCACTGTTTCGAACCTCTCTTTAGAGAGAAGCGCCTCTAAACAACACACTATAAACACAAATCTGTGGTTTATAAAGGTTTTTTAATTATTACAATTAACTTTTTCAAACATTTAAACACCTGGCTTTCTGTTTGAACCTGGCTTTTGCTTGTGTTATTTTCCTGTAAATTGGCTTGATCTGTTATTCTTATGAAGGAGTTGAAATAAAAGAAATATACACAGTGGCCTTTTAATTATTTAATCATTTAACATATATTAACATTTGTATACTGGTTCTTTTCTTGGTTCGTATTTTTTTAAATAAAACAAATATTTAAACATGAAGATTACATTTCTTATTAAAGGCTAAAAGTTTTAAAGAATTTTGTTTGCATTTTGAAAATAGTTAATAGTATGTCAAAACCATATATAAACATTTCTGATTAGGTGCAGGTGATGGTCATTAGCGTCAGCCTTTGTGCGATGGCAGCGGCTCATTTGGTTTGGATAGATGACTCTGAATTGCGATCCGAATGACTGATATATTTGTGCTCTACACCCTTCAACTCTCTGAAGTGGATACAATGACACCCGGGACGGAGAAAAAATTGTACCAAAAAATTACCAAACAAATTATTAAAACAGCAATTGCGAGTGGGTTGGCCAATGGGGTAGCCAGGCTTTGGTCCATGGTGGACACAGCCACCCTTGGACACCCCCTAGCCCCACCATTGGAGGCAAATACATGATTAAGTCAGACAGGATATTAGATGCTGCTTCAAATCCTTTGTTTGTTGAGAAGAGTGAGTAACATTAGAAGAAATCTTTTAATTTCTGGAATATTTTTTAGATATCTCAACAAAGCAAAAACACCAATTACAGAGGTTGTTGCCATTCTCACTACATAAAAGTTATACATAAGACTCCAGTGGTTAAATACATGTGGTGTGGGTGAGAAACAGAACAAAATTTAAGTCAACTCATGAATCATATTCCAGTTCATCTGAAGACATACTATAGGTTTTGGTGGGAGACCTGCTGCACATTAAAGGAATATTTCACCCAAAAATGAAAATCCTCTCATTATTTACTCACCCTAATGCCATCTCAGATGTTTATGACTTTCTTCTGCTGAACACAAACAAAGATTTTTAGAAGAATATTTCAGTTCTGTTAGTCCACATAATGCAAGTGAATGCTGATCAGACATTTGTTGCACCAAATAACACATAACAGAAACACAAAAGTAGTTTATATGACTGCAGTGCTTAATTACACACCTTCAGAAGCAATATAATAGGTGTGGGTGAGAAACAGAACAATATTTAAGCCATTTTTTACTCTAAATCTCCACTTTAAATTTTACATCTGAAAGTGAACGTTAAAGTGGAGGTTTAGAGTACAAAAATCTATTTAATGTGCAGCAGGTTTCCACCAAAACCTATGTTCCCTTTACAAAAAGCTTCACTAGGATGCTGTGCTGAGAAAAGCGATTTGGGAACAATCCTACATTGTGACCAGCTGTGAATATGTGTGTAACACGTCAATGAACATTAACCGGAATTTATAGCCTCGGCTGGTGAGATCATTGGATGCACCTGTGGCCAGGCTATAAATAGATGTGTCACCAGCGTGTCGTCAGATCTATTTTCTTCAGAGCCATGATATGTGTGTGTGTGTGTGTCTCACAAGCCTGTCAAACTTTCTTTCCTCTATTAGGAGTTAGAATTGGTTAGGCAGTGCGCAGTGAACCTTTTCTCCTTTCTCTTCTTTCTTAAAAAAAAAAAATGAGAGAATGACTGAAAGTCGGAGCAAACAATGCGTGTTCCTTTGTTTACACTCTATGGCCGAGAGGGACATGCATCAGTTTTGCTTTGTTTGGTTGGGGGAAGAGCATGCTGCTCTCACATTGGAGCGGGACGGGTGCAAGCATTGCAATCTGCTTTCGGGCGAAATGCTTCGCATTCGCCTCGCTTACTTCCAGGAGTCAGCGCCCACTCTTTCATCGTGGGGCTCTCGCACATATTTGGCTGAGGAGCGAGAGATGGGTCCGTCCCTATCGCTCGCTCTCTCCCCAAATCCAGCTGAATCGTAAGCCTGATGCGTGCCTCTTTCTTTCATGAGGGGGGCGCTGAACCTCTGTACATTCCACGCATAATAATGAAGCGGCTGAGAAATTACTCGAGGTGGTTACTCGGGCTGTGGCCAGACTACAGCTAGACTGGCCACGCGAACAAGTGAACCCCCCCCCCCCAAACGCTCCAAACAGAGACAGATTAAGACAGATTTCTGTCTGGTGGCAAAAAAAAAAAAAAAGAAGGGAACGCTATATTAGTCTCTTCCTTTCTTTGATGAATCTATTTACTTCCTGTGTCTTCGTGCCCTTGATGTCGATATATTCGACTATCATGAGTGCTGAGACACGGCGGTATTCAATGATGCTGCCGGTCGAAGAGACGCGTGCGGGCTATATCTCACCGGGCTCGGCATCGTCATTTAAAAAGCTCTCTCTCCCCACAAAGCCTTGCAGGATGACCTCCACTTTAGTGGGGAGGGCTTATCAAGCGGCAGGTCAGGCTGGTGCTGCTCTGCACACAATTTCTGTATTACAGGCTTACCAGGCTGACCTGCTGGACGACCTGAGTGTGGGTGCTGCGCTCAATGAGCAAGTTTTTTCCACAGTTTTGCCACAGATCTTTCTCTCCGCGCGACCAAGCAAACAGCCTGTGCTATTGGCCGGTATATGTCTGCCTTGGCCAGCGTGGAGAGGCACCTTGACACAAGCTTTAGGGCATCAAGGACAAGGATAAAGTTTTCCTCCTCGATGCCCCGGTTTCGCCTACTGGCCTATTCGGTGATGCCATGAGCACGGTTATCTCCAGTTTCCAAGAGGCGAAAAGCCACAAGGAGGCCTTTGAGCAGTTCCTCCCTCGCCGCACTCAGGGGGCGGGTCCGTCGGCCACCCAGACCCGCCTCGGTCCTGTTAGAAGGGAGGCTCAAAAGCAAAGCGTGGCGAGTCGTACTCCTCCTCCCAGGGATTGGGGACAGTCTCATCGCCCTCAGCAGCCCCCAAAGTAATGTCTAACATCTAAAAGAAGAAAACCCTGATGGTCTTGTGCCTAGTCTTGTGGGGGTAGCTCCCCTCAGGACGGGGCGCATTCTCCACTTCACCCCTCTCGGTACCCTCGCGAAGCCTCTCCATTCCCGCCGTCATTTGGTGTTTTGGGTGGTAGAGGCTCCCATCAAAAACATGGGTGTTTCGCTGCTCCCTGCATTTATCCAGGACGCAGAACACTCGACGCCCCCTCAACAGGAAGTGTTAAAAGATTTATACCCATCTCAGAGAACCTGGCAGCGGAGAAAATTCTGCCAGATATTTCGTGGGTCCTAAGAACAGTAGAAAAGGGCTACAGAATTTAATTCACTCACTGCCTTCCGTGTTTCAACGGCATGGTTCCCACTAACGTAAACCAGATTAGTTATGTCTACTGTGGGGAAAACTGCAAAATCTCCTGGTTAAAGGGGCCATAGAACGTGTTCCCCTTCCAGAGAGAGAGTCAGGTTATTACACTGAATACTTCCTGGAGGGTGACGGGTTGTGTCTGGCCTTAGATCTTAAAGCTTGAACTGCAGAGTCTGGGTGCTCAAGTCCATGATGCTGCTTATCAAGACGATCGTGTCACAAGCCCAACATCATGTTTGGCTGGTCACCATCGATCTTATGACGCATTTCTTCACTTCTGCCGCAACACAGGAAGTTCCTGAGGTTCGCTTTCGGGGGCAAAGCCTTCCAGTATCGGGTTATTCCATCCGGCCTAGCCCTCTTAACCCGCATATTCACAAATGCATGATGCAGCGCCGGCTCCTTTGCGACTCTGAGGCATTCACATTCTGAATTACATAGACGACTGGCTGATCCTAGCGCAGTTCCAGCAACTGGCAGTTCAGCACAGGGATACCGTCTTAGCTCATCTAGTTTCTCTGGGGATGAGTCTCAACGCCAAGAAAAGCGTCCTCTCTCCCACTCAGAACACTGTCTATCGGGGGACCCTATGGAGTTCGATCACAATGCGGGTACAACTGTCTCCCGCTAGAATCGAGTCCATTCAGAATACACTGAGCGAAGTCAGGCTAGGTCAAGGTTGTACTAGGTCTCAGGGCGACTGCGTCCTCGGTGATCCCTCTGGATCTTCTGCACATGAGACTGTCTTTGTTGTGGCTCAAAGCCAGGGGATTTCTTCCAAGGGCCAAATCCCCTAGGCTAATAAGGGTTACACGCCGCAGGCTTCGTTCCCTTTATATGTGGTTCAGACCCCGGTTTCTACCTTGGGTCCCACTCTAGGTGCGTCTTGTTGAACGTGGTGGCGCATACATGGCCCAGAATGTGCCTGTATGTGTTTCCCTCTGCTAAAAGTTCAAATTGCAGAACCAGCTAACTGCCAGATCGCTTCAGTTCTCGACTTTCTGTAGGAAGAACTGTCAGCAGGCACATGCCCCGCCACTCTCAGGTTCTATGTGGCTGCCATTTCAGCTTGCCACGCCTTGATGGACGGGGTGCCCTATGAGAGGCATCCCCTGCTAGGACCATGACCTCTTCATAGGACTTAGCAATAGTCATTGAGGGTCTGGTTGAGACCCCCTTTGAACCTCTAGAGTCATCGTCTGACAGACTTCTGACTCTCAAGATGTTTTTTCTTATGACGATTACCTCTCTAAAGAGAATTGGGGACCTACAGGCTCTGTCTGTTTTGCCAGCCTGTTTAGAGTTTGCCCCAGGAATGACCAAATCAATTTTGCACCCTCATCCTGACAACCTGCCTAAGGTGCCTTTCGCAACCCTACATCAGGTCACTCTCTAAGCCTTCTGCTCCCCGCCGTTTGAAACGCCGGAGAAGCACAGACTTCACAGACTGTGTCCAGTCTGTGCCCTTTAGACTTATGTCCACTGCACTAGCCAGTGGCATAAGTCAGGGCAACTATTAGTTTGCCATGGGAGCCGCAACCGGGGGGCGGCCACCTCAAAGCAGACTATGTCGCATGGGGTGAGGGACGCTACTGCCCTGGCCTACGAGGTGCGCGGTTAAGCTTCGCCAGTAAGTATCAGGGCTCACTCAACCAGAGGGCTCGCCTCCTCTAAAGCCTTGGCTAGAGGTGTCCCTCTGCAGCAAGTTTGTGATGCGGCAGGTTGGTCCTTTCTGCACACGTTCATTAGATTATATAGTTTAGATGTTCATGCCACTCCGGGCTCCTATGCCCTCGATCTCAAGCTTATGTCTGAGACCTATCGTGTTCTTGTGAGCACACTTCACAACCGTAGGGGTCCGGACAGCCTCAGTGCGGCGGAGTGGGTATTCTCGTTCCCAAAGCGCTTTTCTCAGCGCAGCATCCTAGTGAAGCTTTTTGTAAAGAGAACGTCTCGGGTTACGTCAAGTCAAGTCAAGTGGTTTTTATTTCGTTTCAACCATATACAGTTAGTAAAGTACACAGCGAAATGAGACAACGTTCTTCCAGGACCATGGTGCTACATAAAAACAACATAGGACAAACACAGGTCCACATGAGACTACACAACTAAATAAAATACCTATATATACCTATATACCTATATAAAGTGCATGTGCAAACGTGCAAAAAGTATGGGACCGTTATGTGGTGTAACCCTTGTTCCCTGAAAAAAGCGGAATGAGATGCTGCGCTTCTTTGCCACACTGGGATGTCCCAGGACTGCTCTTCAGAAAAAATGTCTGACAACACGCTGGTGATGCATCTATTTATAGTCTGGCCACAGGTGCATCCAATGATCTCACTATAAATTCCGGTCAATGTTCAATTGACGTGTTACACACATATTCACAGCAGGTCACAATGTAGGATTGTTCCCAAAGCGCTTTTCTCAGCGCAACATCTCGTTCCGCTTTTTTCAGGGAACAAGGGTTACACCACGTACCCGAGACGGTTTGCCTTCAGAAGAACAGGAATATGATTCATGAGTTGCATGGACTAATATTAGGATATTTTTGGGTACTTTCAATTTTGTTTGAATAACAAATCTCCAAGTCTGCTAGCCATATTTTGTCTTTTTAATTAAAAAAAACAAAAGTTTGAAGCGAAATTTACGCGCATGACGCGCGTCGGAGGCGAAATCCGATGACGGCCATCTTTTTACAAGATGGCTGATGCTGATCGAGCATTCGTAGAGAGAGTCACCGCTCTGTATTTGCTCTGGAGAGCAGAACAGCGGTGTATGGGTCGTCGTCGCCGTACTTGGGTCCACCAGCGAGGGCCGCGGGACATGCTGGAGAGGAGCCACTGGGTCGGGTTGCGGCCAACAACTCCTCCAGAGAGGCACTCCGGGTGAGGGATGTCTTCATGGCACACTTCTCGGCGGAGGGAGCAGTACCATGGCAGCCGACGGAGTAGCGTTTGAAGTCCTCCTCATGACTTCCCCACAACGGCTCTTTTAAGAGCCACCCACAAACCTATAAAGAGCTAAACTATCTAAAAATAGTCCATTATTATTATATTTTGTATTTTTTTCCCAGGTTGTCAGCCCCAGTTCCAGGATGTCAGGTCCATAACATGCACATTTATTAAGTTGAGACTTTTTAAAAATGTCAGGTTTTCCATGGTAGTATATCAGGTTAAATTATTTATTTATTTTTGTTTTGATGATAAATGGAGCCAGCCTCCAAAAGTAATTAACCTGTCCTGTGTTTTTTTCCTTATTCAACACTGTCCAGACACTAATGTTGGTTGTCTTTACATTACAATAGTAATGAAAGATTCCGAGCGGGAGTTTACGTCACTTTACCTCCTGAGTGACAGCAGGCAGCTAGGCTCCTGATTGGTTAACGCGGCGCGAATTGACGGCAAAGTTCAGATTTTTCAACTCGGGCGGCAGACGCGAATTCGCGTCAAACGCGTGAATGCACAAAATGCACCATTCGCGCGTAACGCGCGTAACGCGCCAGACGCTCAATTCTGGCGCGCGAACTTGACGCGCGAATGAGGCGTATTCGCGTCTACCGCGCCGCGCTCTACGCGCTCTACGCATTGACTTACGCCGGTTTCACACTGCACGCGTTAGCAGCGCGTAAGCAGCGCGTAAGCAGCGCGTATTCTTTTCGGCGCCCATGTTAACAGATTAGAGCATTTACACCGCACGCAGAGGCGGCGCGGCAGCGCGTAGCAGGAGCAGAGCAGGAGCAGCAGTGCCGCGATCGTTTCGGCGTCCTGTCTATTTTTGACGCGCGGCTTACGCTGAATTAAAGTGACAATGCATTGATCATGGCAAAAATACACAGCAGTTACCAAAAGCGCATTGATGATATCTATTGTGTTTTAAACAGTCAATCAAATGACCTTCATCAATTTAAAAAGAAAACAAATGTCCAAAAACAAACTTGTTGCCCAAACTACAAAAACAAGTTTAAATAATTTATACTGCCAGTTTAGTTTAAGTTAGATTAATTTAATGTATAAATGTATATACACATAACTAATATATATATATATATATATATATATATATATATATATATATATATATATATATATATATATATATATATAGCTATATATATATATAGCTATATATATATATATATATTGTCATAAGGATGTCATGCTGACAATCATAAACAAAAGCACGTGGTGTCACAGCCGGCATGGTCGAGTGCACCTGAAAATATAATAATGGACGACACTCGTCTCATTGTGGAGGTTGAGAAACGTTCAGTTATTTATGATCCACGAAATATGCTTTATAAAGACTCACAGGCAAAGGAAAAGGCATGGGATGTTGCAGTAGCTCTTGGTGCCGATGGTAAGTAATTTAAAAGTGTTTTTGACAACCTTTCCCTGGCCCAAACAACTTAACTCAATATAGAAAGTGAAATAGAACAGACATTTTATTATAGCACACATTCAGTATGCATGATTTTGTTGAATTTTCGAGAAACTGTGCTGTTTGTTATTACACACATTTATGAATTATCTTTAAGATGTTCATGATGGGCCCCGCGACCCTGTACACAGGATAAGCGGTTGACGATGGATGGATGGATGGATGTTCATGATGGGTAATGTTTGTAAATTAGATGTGTATCAGACATTTCAACAATCTAAATAAAAAATCTTTCTCCAAGAAACAACAAATGTAAGCATTTATTTACATTTTGCACACAGTAAGCACACATAAATAAGAGAAGCAGATGTAACTGCAAGTCGCTGCTTGGGTTCAATGGACTGCCTGTAGTTTGTTGTTTGCCTTGTTAGTTGGCCTCCAATCAGGGAAAGAATGTGATCCACTTGCTCTGCATTCATCCTGAAGAAGTTTAGGTGTCGGTCACGGTCAAGACGGAGTTCGGCGACAAGATGGTAATATGTATGAGGTGGTATGGCAAGCCCTTTTAACATTTAAAAGCTAGATTGGATAGGTGTTGCAGATATCTGTAATTCAGTTTTGCCTAGTCAAAAAGAACATTTCAGATATCCGAAACTACATTCTTCCTATCCATAATTGTCATTTCAGATATCCACAAAGACATTCTTCCTAGGACAAATGACGTCACTTTTGCCATTCATTTGTATGGGGTTTATCATTACAGATATCTACAATTCAGTTGCAGATATCCACTATGTGAATTATGGATATCTGCAACTGAGTTGTAGATATCTGTAATTCCAGTTTGTGATATCTACAATTTGATTCTGACTAGTCATAAACTCCAGTTCAAGATATCTTTAATTCACCTCAATTCAAGATATCTACATGTTCCTTTTCAGATATCTTAAATTAAGTTTTGACTAGGCGAAATTATGTTGTAGATATCTGTAACTGGAATTATGACTAGTCAAAATAACGTTGTAGATATCTCAAACTGGAGTTAGGGATAGTCATAATTTAATTGTAGATATCTATTATCAATTTATAGATATCTTGAAATGAATTTTGATTAGAGATATCTAAAATTTGAGATATCTGTAACTTTCATTCTGCCTAGTCAAAATGTAATTACAGATATCTCTATCTGTAGATACGACTGGTCACAGTTACGTTACAGATATCTTGAATGACAATTCCAACTATCCAAAATGTAATTACGACTAGTCAGAAAGACGTTGTTGATATCTACAATGTTAATTCCGGATAGTCAAACTTTGCTTTTAAATGTTAAAAGGGCTTGCCATATGAGGTGTGATTTGTGCACTTACTTTGCAAACTAAGCAATCATCGTGTCGATCGTCACGTACATTGCCGTGACCAATGACGTGTGATAACGTACGTGTGGATAAGCGCGTGGATAACGTACGCGTGGATAAGCGCGTGGATAAGGTACGCGTGGATAACGTACGCGTGGATAAGCGCGTGGATAACGTACGCGTGGATAAGCGCGTGGATTAATACTTAGGCAAATATCTATTATCTTCACTATTGTACCTTTTTAATTTGGGATGTAATCATAACACACACGTTTTCATGTTTTTTTGTGGGTTGTACAACAGTGTAGACACTATTAGTAATCAGTATAATTAGTATATTTATATGTAGGCCTACGCAAGATTTATAGTAGAACTGCAAAAACTGTTATCTTACTTAAGGCTGCCAGTTAGTAAAAGGTAAATCAATTAATTCAAATTTGCAGTTGATATTTGACAGATTTTACTGCAGCCTACAGCAATTTTATAAAACTATACATTTAGTAAGGCTAACACTTACCAAAATTGTTCTATTACTTCTTTTCAACTAAAAAATAAGTATACTTTCAGTCTACATTTTATATACTTCTCAAAAATATACTTTATGTACCTCTCAGAAATATACTTAAAATTACATTAGGTATAGGCCCTACTTGATTTATACTGAGAGAAAAGTCCAAGTATATTTGGCCTGCACTTGTACGCAATCTTTTGATCAAGATACTTAAAAGTAGTATTCAAAGCTTGTCTGGTAGTGGGTTAACAATTTTGATCGAGTTGCCTATTTTATATATTTATATATGTTAACGAAAAACTATGTTAACAAAATTATATATATATATATATAATTTTTTTACATAGTTTTTCATATACAGTCTTATAATTTCTATAATTATATATATATTATAATTATAACTTATAACGTATGAAAATATTGATTAAAATATTGATATAAAACTGTCACAGTGTCTGGTTTGTGTTTCCCCGGGTGTCCACTAGAGGTCTCTTCCCCATACTGTCACCATTCACTCTGGAACTGCATTCCCCACAATCCTTGTCTGTACCAATCACTGTTCATTGCACTCAGCTGTTCCCTGTTATTCATTGTTAGTATCTGTGTATTTATACCCTGTCTGTTCAGTCATTGTCACGGAGTCCTTGTTATATGTCACACCACTTCTGAGTTCTGTTTCTAGCTTGTTTTAGTTCTTGTGTTTGGTTTGATTATTTGGATTTTGACCCCTGCCTGGAAGACTACGATTTTGGATTACCCCATTAAAAACTACTGCTATTGGATTACTGTTTCCTGTGTGTGTTATGTGACAAAAACAGATAATTTTCTAATTCTGCGTTTCTGAATTTCTGTGTAGGCTAGTCCATTGCTAGTGTACATAGGAATTTACTTTAATTCTACTTTAATCTTTCCTGCCATTGACTAAATTTTCCAGACGTTTATCCACACGTACGTTATCAGACGTACGTTATCCAGATGTTGATCCACACGTACGTTATCCAGACGTTTATCCACACGTTTACCCACGCGTACGTTATTCAGACGCAAAGTAAATACAATCCTTTTTCAGCTACGTCGCCGCCACGCCGCCGCGGACTTTGAGCGCAGCTCCAACACGTGACCGTGACGTGTGACGTCTCAAATCTTACATCTGACGCCTGAATACTATGGGATTTTGGCCAGACGGCTCGCGAGCGTATACACGTTAGTTCACCGCTCAGTTTGCTTAGCGATCGCCAAAAAGTGCATAAATCACACCTCATAAATATGCACCATATTCTCTCCTTCGTCGGTTCATGGAGTGAACCCAAAATCTGCGTCTTTTCCGTAGTCTTCGTGATAGCAAATACAGCGCAATGGCCTTCCTTCTATCAACAACTCGCACTACACGGTCAACAAAAACAAAGATGAACCAAAAGTTATATAATATTATATTAATATTATTATAATAATATAATATAAATG
The DNA here is from genome assembly GCF_025860055.1 of Xyrauchen texanus. Classification (NCBI taxonomy): domain Eukaryota; kingdom Metazoa; phylum Chordata; class Actinopteri; order Cypriniformes; family Catostomidae; genus Xyrauchen; species Xyrauchen texanus. The sequence goes on along the minus strand of NC_068281.1, from coordinate 40,220,068 downwards.
TATTTGAAAACGAAATAAAGCAATGCCAACTTACCCATTATAGAGTAGCCTACTTTGTCTGTAAACACGCCGCGCGCGTCAAACGCTGCCAGTATGAAAGCAAAACGCGCGTGTCCTGCTTCCGCTCACCGTACGCACTGCTCCTGCGCTGCTTACGCGCTGCTAACGCGTGCAGTGTGAAACCGGCGTTAACATTGAAATCGCTCGCGCCTGACGCGCTATTCGCGTCCGGTGTGAACGCAGCATTATAAGAAGAAGAAGAAGAAGAAGTTTTATTTATATAGCGCCTTTCCATAGCTCAAGGTCGCTTTACATTGTACATTTCAAATACATTTAGACACGCTCACATACATTACAATCACATACGATACAGAGTCACCTTATCAAAAATGCATGTTAAATAGATATGTTTTTAACTGGGTCTTGAAAGTAGCCAAAGATGAGGTATTACATAGTGTAAGAGGTAGCGAATTCCATAATTGAGGAGCATTAATACTGAAAGACCTTCCACCTACAGTAGACAACCTGAAACGAGGGATGGACAGTAAACCAAGTTCAGCTGATCTAAGGGACCGGGCAGGACGGTAAGGGTAGAGTAGGTCAGACAGATATTGGGGAGCAAGACAATTTAATGCTTTGAATGTTAGCAGCACTACCTTATAGTGGATACGTGATGCCACAGGTAGCCAGTGAGGACACACCTATTTTGCACACATCTCTCAAATGCACAAGCAGGAAACTATTTCAGCCTTTCAGTTCAGGGAAACCGAAACTTAAGTGCTGTTGAGTTTTAGGCTGTGCATCTCTCTGTCTGTGTGTCCATTCATTGAAATGGCAGAAGGCAGTTTTTCTCAGGATCAGTTCAGCTGTCCAGTGTGTCTGGATCTACTGAAGGAGCCAGTGGCCATTCCTTGTGGACACAGTTACTGCATGAGCTGTATTACAGACTGCTGGGATCAAGAGGATCAGAAGGGAGTCTACAGCTGTCCTCAGTGCAGATACTCCTTCACTACAAGACCTGCTTTATTTAAGAATGTCTTGGTTGCTGAAGTGGTAGAGAAACTGAAGAAGACAAAACTTCATACTGCTCGTCCTGCTCACTGTTACGCTGGACCTGGAGATGTGGAGTGTGACGTCTGTACTGGGAAAAAATACAAAGCTGTCAAGTCCTGTCTGGATTGTCTGAACTCTTACTGTCAAAATCATCTTGAACAACATGAGAATCTCTTTAAAGATAGGAGGCATAATCTGATGGATCCCACTAGACGACTCCATGAGATGATCTGCTCAAAACATAATAAACAGCTGGAAATCTACTGTCGTACTGACCAGATGTGCATTTGTTATCTGTGTACGATGGACGAACATAAAAACCATGATACTGTAACAGCTACTGCAGAGAGGACTGAGAAACAGGTTTGAACTGAAATCAGACACTGCTATGCTAATGCTAACAGTAATGCCAAGAACTGAATGTTGTGGCGTTTTAGTTTAGATTGGTGTTATTGTGATTTAGTTGCATGCATTTTTATGGCATGAGGTTTTACAGTTATTTGTTTTCAGAGTCTTTTGGGAGAGACACAGAGGAAACTGCAGCAAAGAATCCAGGAGAGCGAGAAGAAGCTTGAGGAGCTGAAAGAGACTGTGAAGTCTCATAAGGTGAGATTTGAACAGAAGAACATCTGCAGACAGCTGGAAGAACAGTTTCACTCTGTGTTAGGAAGCAGTAAGAGCTGATTGTAATGTGTGTGTAACAGCACTCTGCACAGACAGCAGTGAAGAACAGTGAGAAGATCTTTACTGAGCTGATGCGCTCTATTGAGAGAAGCTGCTCTGAGGTGACACAACTGATCAGAGATCAGGAAAAGTCTGCAGTGAATCAAGCTGAAGGACTCTTGGAGCGACTAGAGCGGGAGATTGCTGATCTGAGGAGGAGAGACGCTGAGCTGGAGCAGCTTTCACACGCACATGATCACATACATTTCCTGCAGGTAACACAACTAATATTTCTGAGCAATGTCTTTAAATTCTTTCTAACTAAAGTGACTTGGAAAAAGTGCATATAATGTAAGTGACAATTGCCTTTATAAAACTTTCTTTGAAAAGTATACATTTTGTCGAGCTTTATTTAGCACAGATGTGAAGAAAGAGTGCCGCAGGTATTTACAGCTGTGCTGAGATGGACATACATATTATTTACTCTCCCTCATATCAACACAACCCCGTACGCTGCATTTTTATATTTCTGTGGAACACAAAAAAATTTTTAGGAATCCTTACGCCACTTTTTTCTATCCACCTTTTTCCTGGGGGTCTTACAGGGGAAATGAATGTGGGTTGGACTTCCGTCAGAAGTTGTTCTATAGTATTCACTAGCTCTGTCTGCAGTCATTTTATACCCTGATTTCAGCTGGTAATAAGACACCTTTCAAATGATTCAATCGCTAATGGTCAGCGCTAAATATAGTTGTAAACGGGGTGCAAAATATTTTGTGATTGGATCACAAAAAAACACATACATTTGAGGTTTAAAATGCTGTCCTGTTGCATCCAGCGCCATCTCTCACCAGTCAGTCACCGCCAGAACAAAAGTTTAAACTCACGTGTGGATTTAAATGGAAAGAACCGATCCGATTGTAAAACTTGAACAAGTGATCACATACTCAAGAACTTCCGACTCTTCCTCAGTGTGTCTGTGTGATTTAAACATGCAGGGTGACAAGATGACAAGCACACCATCTGAAGATGAACTAACACAGGTACTCCACTAAAACAACCCATCATTTTGCTCGAAATGTTCATTTGTGCTTAGATTAAACCTCAAATGCATCTGGGAGAAACAGCGTGCCATTTTGTTTTTTTCACACTTTCGTTTTTATGACGTTTTTTGCAGTTTATTATCGTTCAGTAACACACTGATATAGTGATTGATGTTTGTCCTCATGAAATCATAAACACTCTCCTCAAAATCCAACACCGCAATGAAAGAATGAACGGACGAACGCTGCAATAACAGCTGTGACTACTTGACAACGGAAGTAATGCACACATTTCATTTTAGAGTTTCCAGTCTCTCTCTGCACCTCCTGAATCTACAGTCTTATCCAACATTACTGTCAGTTCTCTCCTCTCTTTTGATGATGTGGGAAAATCTGTCTCTAAACTGAATGAAAAACTGCAGGATTTCTGTAAAGAGGAGATAGAAAAGATATCTGATCGAGGTAAAGTATTACATATTCATTTACTCTCAACAATAAGTTTTGTTTCCTGTAGAAGAAAATAAACTGGATATATTTACTTTTACAGTAATAATGTCTGTTTATTCCTTAGTGACAAACATCAAAATTATTCCATCCAAACAACCCAAAATCAGGGAGGAGTTCCTGCAGTGTAAGACAACACACACACACACACACACACACACACACACACACACACACACACACACACACACACACACACACAAACACTCACACACACACAAACACTCACACACACACAAACACTCACACACACACACACACACACACACACACACACACACACACACACACACACACACACACACACACACACACAAACACACACGCACACACACACACACTCACACTCACTCGCACACACACACACACACACACACACACACACACACACAAACACTCACACACACACAAACACACACACACACACAAACACACACGCACACACAAACACACACACACACACACACACACTCACACACTCACTCATGTTGTGTTTCCATGTTTTATGGGGACTTTCCATAGACATAATGGTTTTTATACTGTACAAACTTTATTTTCTATCCCCTAAACCTAACCCTCACAGAAAACTTTCTGCATTTTTACATTTTCAAAAAACATAATTTAGTGTGATTTATAAGCTGTTTTCCTCATGGGGACCGACAAAATGTCCCCACAAGGTCAAAAATTTCGGGTTTTACTATCCTTATGGGGACATTTGGTCCCCACAAAGTGATAAATACACACACACACATACACTCACTCTCACACACACACACAAACACACACACACACTCACTCACACAAACACACACACACACACACACACACTCACTCACACAAACACACACACACACTCACTCACATAAACACACACACACTCACTCACACAAACACACACATACACACACTCACTCACTCACTCACACACACACAAACACACACACACACTCACACAAACACACACACACACACACTCACTCACACAAACACACACACACACACACACACTCTTAATACTGAAAGCAGATGAAGAAAGATATATTTATTGTTAAATTGTGTCTAAATGACCTCTGCACCTGTCAAATGGACACTCACTGGGCAGAGCGGATATAAATCTGTTCATAAACTACTTTCTAACTGAATCTTACTCAATTATACATGTTATTTGTGTTAAAACTTTGAATTTATATCCAGTGTTTCAAATCTTTTAGATAGAGAAAATATCTGTTTAATTGACATTATATAAAAGTGTATTCTACAATTGTCTGCATCTTCTCCTTCTCTACCCTTCATCCAAATGAAATGAATTCATATTCACAGAAACATGTGCATGCACAAACTGACTAACATTAAATAATTGTGTTTTTATCAGATTACAGTCGGTTCACTCTGGATTCAAACACAGTGAATAAAAACCTCCGTCTGTCTGAGGGGAACAGAGTGGCTACTTTCACTGGTACAGTCCAGAAGTATCCTGATCATCCACACAGATTTGATGATTTTTCTCAGGTGTTGTGTAGAGAGAGTGTGTGTGGACGCTGTTACTGGGAGCTCGAGTGGAGTGGGAGTTACGGTGTGGATATATCAGTGTCATATAAGAGCATCAGCAGGAAGGGACGGTTAAAGTGTTTATTTGGATATAATAATCAGTCCTGGAGTTTGTTCTGCTCTCCCTCCAGATACTCATTCGGGCACAATAATAAATGGACTGAACTCCCCGTGTCGCACAACTCTTCTAGAATAGGAGTGTATGTGGATCACAGTGCAGGAACTCTGTCCTTCTACAGCGTCTCTGACACAATGACCCTCATCCACAGAGAACAGACCACATTCACTCAACCTCTCTATCCTGGGTTTATGTTAAATAGGGGATCAACAATCAAACTGTGTCATTAACAAAATATAAGATAAAGTTATTCTACAAATAATATTGTCACATCACAGTTCACAGAATCAACACTTGTCACTGATGACACATCAGATTTGACAGTAATTGAATAAAAACCTGATCAGCCAAATTATATCAGAACTAAACAACAAAATAAACCGTGAGTATGTCTGATTTTGAAAAGGTGTGTGTGTGTGTGTGTGTGTGTGTGTGTGTGTGTGTGTGTGTGTAGAGAGAGAGAGAGAGAGAGAGAGAATATTTTCCTTTTTGGGTGAACTATCCCTTTAATGTGCAGCAGGTTTCCCACCAAAACATATAGTATGTCTTCAGAAGAACTGGAATATGTTTCATGAGTTGCATGGATTACTTTTAGAGTACTTTTGGGTTCTTTCAATTTTGTTTCAATAAATAAATCTCCAGTTCTGCTAGCCATATTTTGTCTTGTTAATTATTAGTCTGTCACATCTGTTTTGTGGTATTTAAAAAAATAAATAAATAAAACTATGACATATTAAAATGACAAACGCTATGAATGCAATTATTCTGACAGTATTGGAGTAATCCAGTTGTCTGGTTTATTTGAAGCCTGAGTCTGTTGTTTCCATCATTAGTCAAATTTGTACTAATAATAAAGGAATTCAGTTCATTATCTCATAATAACCTAATTCAAATATTATTTACTGATGAACTTTAAGTGTAATGTAGTCAGTGCTTAATGAATGTTTTAAAAGAGTTGACATGATGACATGCGGGTTCAGTCACAACACCATCATTTGTCATTTAATTTGACTCTGACACCTGGTGGACATTTTTTATTCATTGTCTGTAAGTGTGCAATAAAAATATGATCACTGTCACATGTTAGGATCACATGTTATGGACACACCTATTTTGCACACATCTCTCAAATGCACAAGCAGGAAACTATTTCAGCCTTTCAGTTCAGGGAAACCGAAACTTAAGTGCTGTTGAGTTTTAGGCTGTGCATCTCTCTGTCTGTGTGTCCATTCATTGAAATGGCAGAAGGCAGTTTTTCTCAGGATCAGTTCAGCTGTCCAGTGTGTCTGGATCTACTGAAGGAGCCAGTGACCATTCCTTGTGGACACAGTTACTGCATGAGCTGTATTACAGACTGCTGGGATCAAGAGGATCAGAAGGGAGTCTACAGCTGTCCTCAGTGCAGACACTCCTTCACTACAAGACTTGCTTTATTTAAGAATGTGATGTTTGCCGAATTGATAGACAAACTGAAGAAGACAAAACTTCATACTGCTCGTCCTGCTCACTGTTACGCTGGACCTGGAGATGTGGAGTGTGACGTCTGTACTGGGAAAAAATACAAAGCTGTCAAGTCCTGTCTGGATTGTCTGAACTCTTACTGTCAAAATCATCTTGAACAACATGAGAATCTCTTTAAAGATAGGAGGCATAATCTGATGGATCCCACTAGACGACTCCATGAGATGATCTGCTCAAAACATAATAAACAGCTGGAAATCTACTGTCGTACTGACCAGATGTGCATTTGTTATCTGTGTACGATGGACGAACATAAAAACCATGATACTGTAACAGCTACTGCAGAGAGGACTGAGAAACAGGTTTGAACTGAAATCAGACACTGCTATGCTAATGCTAACAGTAATGCCAAGAACTGAATGTTGTGGCGTTTTAGTTTAGATTGGTGTTATTGTGATTTAGTTGCATGCATTTTTATGTCATGAGGTTTTACAGTTATTTGTTTTCAGAGTCTTTTGGGAGAGACACAGAGGAAACTGCAGCAAAGAATCCAGGAGAGCGAGAAGAAGCTTGAGGACCTGAAAGAGACTCTGAAGTCTCATAAGGTGAGATTTGAACAGAAGAACATCTGCAGACAGCTGGAAGAACAGTTTCACTCTGTGTTAGGAAGCAGTAAGAGCTGATTGTAATGTGTGTGTAACAGCACTCTGCACAGACAGCAGTGAAGAACAGTGAGAGGATCTTTACTGAGCTGATGCGCTCTATTGAGAGAAGCCGCTCTGAGGTGACACAACTGATCAGAGATCAGGAAAAGTCTGCAGTGAATCAAGCTGAAGGACTCTTGGAGCGACTAGAGCGGGAGATTGCTGATCTGAGGAGGAGAGACGCTGAGCTGGAGCAGCTTTCACACGCACATGATCACATACATTTCCTGCAGGTAACACAACTAATATTTCTGAGCAATGTCTTTAAATTCTTTCTAACTAAAGTGACTTGGAAAAAGTGTTCAAATCTTTTTTAGGAGTGAAAAATTGTTGTCAATATGAGCTTTATTTAGCACAGATGTAAAGAAAGAGTGCCGCAGGTATTTACAGCTGTGCTGAGATGGACATACATATTATTTACTCTCCCTCATATCAACACAACCCCGTACGCTGCATTTTTATATTTCTGTGGAACACAAAACATTTTTTTAAGAATCCTTACGCCACTTTTTTCTATCCACCTTTTTCCTGGGGGTCTTACAGGGGAAATGAATGTGGGCGGGACTTCCATCAGAAGTTGTTCTATAGTATTCACTAGCTCTGTCTGCAGTCATTTTATACCCTGATTTCAGCTGGTAATAAGACACCTTTCAAATGATTCAATCGCTAATGGCCAGCGCTAAATATAGTTGTAAACGGGGTGCAAAATATTTTGTGATTGAATCACACCCGTCTGAAGATGAACTAACACAGGTACTCCACTAAAACAACCCATCATTTTGCTCAAAATGTTCATTTGTGCTTAGATTAAACCTCAAATGCATCTGGGTGAAACAGCGTGCCGTTTTTTTCGTTTATTATCGTTCAGTAACACACTGATATAGTGATTGATGTTTGTCCGCATGAAATCATAAACACTCTCCTCAAAATCCAACACCGCAATGAAAGAATGAATGGACGAACGCTGCAATAACAGCTGTGACTACTTGACAACGGAAGTAATGCACACATTTCATTTTAGAGTTTCCAGTCTCTCTCTGCACCTCCTGAATCTACAGTCTTATCCAACATTACTGTCAGTTCTCTCCTCTCTTTTGATGATGTGGGAAAATCTGTCTCTAAACTGAATGAAAAACTGCAGGATTTCTGTAAAGAGGAGATAGAAAAGATATCTGATCGAGGTAAAGTATTACATATTCATTTACTCTCAACAATAAGTTTTGTTTCCTGTAGAAGAAAATAAACTGGATATATTTACTTTTACAGTAATAATGTCTGTTTATTCCTTAGTGACAAACATCAAAATTATTCCATCCAAACAACCCAAAATCAGGGAGGAGTTCCTGCAGTGTAAGACAACACACACACACACACACATACACAAACACACAAACAAACAAACAAACAACCGCCATTCGCCACTAAGTGGCGGTGACGTCACCACGACGCTTGTGCCAGGCTATGTGCCACGTGAAGGCCACGTGAAGTGTCGAACGCCCGCTGGCAGGAGGTCACGAGACAGATCCAACCAGTGACACGGGTCGAATGACTGAGATGACTGGCTGATGCACCACCTGTGCCCCCTACTGTGCCAACTTGCTGTGCTTTAGCCACCCTGCGCTCTGCTCGTTGTTGTGAGCGTCGCTCCTCTGCCCTCCGTTGTTGTTGGAGGGCAACTGCCTCCAACTAGCCAGCAGCATCCTTCACAAGCCTCCTCCAAAGACGCTGATCTTGACACTGCTGGTACCAGTCATCGGCAAGTTCACTCAGCTCCACATCCTCCTGTACCACATCACTCCATCTCTTCTCCAGCCCATGCTGCGTCCACTTATCCCCCTCTATCCGGCCGAACAAAAACTGTTTAGGCATGCGGTGGCCGGGCATGCGGGCTACATGACCCAGCCAACGCAACCTTGCCTGCCGGAGGAGCTCACTGATGGGACTTTGTCCACATCTTTCAAAGATTTGTGAGCTCCTCACAATCCAGCCTGGTTAAACCCAGGATGGATCTTAGGCAGGCCAGCCTAAATGTTTCTAGCCGGCGATGATGTTCCATTAGGGGGGTCCATGTTTCACAAGCATAGAGAAGGGAGGGAATGACCGTGGCCGAGAATACTTGAAGCTTTGTGCGGAGCGACAAACCGGGTAGCTTCCACACAGCATTACGCAACCGATGAAAAGATAATGCCGCTCGACTGATTCGGAGTGAGACCTCTGCTGTCAAACCGGAGCTGGTCATAAGCACACTTCCCAGGTATGGAAAACACTCCACTCTCTCCACAACTGCCCAATCACCAATTGGGAGCTGTGGGGGTGTAGTGTCCGATGGTACATAATACCTAGGAAGGTGCTTAGTTTTGGTTGGGCAGATGGTAAGGCCCCATCTCTTAGTGGCAAGCTCAAG
>NC_068281.1:38990570-39155570 GCF_025860055.1 Xyrauchen texanus | reverse complement strand
CAGAAATTCCCCTACCATTAAGGACAGAGTAGTGAGAAGTTATTTGCCTGTGATTAAATGGAATACATGGTTGGACAGAGAAATAAAGGGAACATTTAAATGTGAACATTTTCACCATTGTGACACTGTAATCCAGAAAAAGTTTTTTGTTGATGTCTTTACTAACAAAGAGTTTTTGGATAATTTATTAATTTTAAGAGTACATATGTAATCTATAGGCTTCAATGTCCTTGCCATTGTTTCTATATAGGCCGGTCTAAGTGTAGCTGTGGGATCATGAGATTGCAGTCCGCACAAGAAACAAAGATTACCCTATGGCCATTCATTATGCATCTGTAAATGATAACGAACCTTTCTACTTTAAAAATGGTTGGTTTAGAAACAGTGTGTGGATCTACTAGGAGGGGAAATAGACTACAAAGACTTTTACAAAGACAGGTTTTATTGATCTTTCACTTAAAGGCCACCACTTTCCCTGGTTTGAATGAAGAATTAGATCTGACCCCATTTCTGTAAACATATTTCCCTTAACCTAACGTGCAATTCTTGAAGGCGGGAATCTGTTAATACATACATGTGGTGAAATGTGTTTTATTTTGTATGTATATTTGTATTTTTGTTGTTTAGATCTTGTGATGCCTAACAATAAGGGAGGTACGTTAAAAGGTTTTGTATCTCCTTGGATTCACTGAGTAGTTGTTTCCACTTACACCTGTGACCTGTTCTGTACTGACACACTCTGAGGAAGGCTGTTTGCCAAAATGCATCAGTGTGCAGTTACTGATATTTTTTTGTAACTTTAACCAATTTAATGTCCTAGTGTGACTAGCCTAATAATAATAAAGGCATCTGAACTTTTGTATCAGAAGAAGTGCTTTGGATTTGATCTATTTTTTATGACTGAATCCCAACCAAAGAGCACCTTCTGGAATTACTTCACAAGGTTCCTACAGCAAGTAGTTTTCCAAGATGTGTTCCTTTTAAAACTAAAACCTGATTGACTTTGATGTGTGAAACAAGATGCATCTTACATAAATATAAGTTGGAGTTTGTCAATGACGAAGTCTAATACGTTATTTGGGGAAAGAGCATTGGTCTTACCTAAACTCAAGCGTTGTGTTATTCATCAAGCCATAAAAACCTGCGGAGAGCGTTAAAAGCCAGTGTGGAACAAAACTCCCGTGCTCGCACTCCAGATAGGGTGCAGACCATTTGACATGACTCCTGTCCAGAAAAGATCCGCTATGAGCAGCCGAATCTCCACGACTTTTGAGTAGGTGGGGTCTCTTTCGGTCCATAAACTCGTTGTACCATTCGGACTCAGATGTCCTGTTTTTAAGGCGATGGTGCGTGGAGAAATCTTGAAGAATGATCTGGTTCTTGGCTCTGGTCGCCTGGAGGAAGACCTGTGGACCAGGCGCCTCAAGAGACTCCGTGTGAAATGTGACCACTGCCCGGTGGATTTTAGGATTCCCTTCCAACATACTCCTCACCAGCGCGTGGTACCACTGGATATCCCTCCTCAGATGTTGCTCCCTGGACGTATTGGATTGTAAGAGCATGTTTAGGAAGTTGGTGGCGTGCGCCATGGTGTCGAGGATGCTATGGAGGGGGTAATGCGAGGCGGCATGATCTCCACCGCGGAGGCTGCTCAACTCATACCGTCGAGAACAGTTGACATGCTTGAGGGTGGATGAGTCCCCCGTGTGCAGAAAAGCGGAGACCACACGCGGCAGATCCTCCTCGATTTTATGCGCCACCACGGTTTGCTCCGTGATGGAGGGGCTGTTGGAGAGTGTCGGGTGCTGGCGCGGCGACACCCTTGGATTGGGTGTGCTGTAACCAGGATATTTTGCCTTGATTTCAGGGTCTTTGTCGCTCTCTGACCATTCCACGTAGCCATAGCTTGATCCCTTCGCAGTTCCCATTTGCAGAAGAAGGTAGAGAAGGAATGCGCCCATACCTCGACGCAAATGACAGTTCACAACACGCACCATTGAGATCCTCAACTCTCGGTTTATAGTTAAATGTGCATTCTCAAAGTTGCTGAACTATAATGGTTCAGGAATGCTAATCCACACGTCATCCACGCCGCCCACATGTCTAGATCTCTGGCATTCTTTGGCACCATGCGCTTAACGCGCTGACAAATCTGTTATTGTCAAGCTCATCTTCCTCCCCAAGCAATGTCTCTCCTCTCACAAATTTGGTTTTGAGAGGGAAAAATGTCTTCCTTCACAGCATCGTTTCTCCAGTCGGTTACTGCACTGTTCACTAGTCCATCAGTAACAAATGCTCAAAGCTTGCGCAGGAACGATGGTTTCAAAAGCCCCTTTTCCCTCATTACTGTATTCGAGACTTGTGAATGGATGTTTCTCTTGTCATTCTGGTGCACTTGGGTGAGTGAAGAGAGAGGAAGGGGAGCTGTCCAGTGCTGAAAGCACAATAGATCGTAGTAGATGATCTGGCATATTAAGCATTTCATTCCCTAATATCTTTTTGGAAAATGTATTATATCATACGTTACATTATTATGCATTATTTTCAGTACATAACATAAATGAAAGAAAACATTTTAAAGGAAAAGTCCACCAATAATCTAAATTCTCTCATCATTTACTCACTCTCACGCCATCCCAGAATGTGTATTACTTATTTTAGAAGAATATCTCAGCTCTGTAGATCAATAAAATGCAAGTGAATGGTGACCAAACCTTTGAAGCTCCAAACAGCACATAAAGGCATCATAAAAGTAATTCACATGACTCCAATGGTTTATGACTTCTGATGCGATCTAAGCCATTATGGGTGAGAACAGACCAATGTATTCATTTTTCACTGTGCATCTTGCTATTGCAGTCTGTACTAGGCACAATCATGATTTCAAGCTCGATTATACTTCCTAGTGCTTGATGCATGCACAGAGCTGTAATTGAGCTTGAAATCATGATTGCTGTCAGTATTCTAAAAAGAGCTCTATTTTGGTCTGTTCTCACCTTACTGGATTGCTTCTAAAGATATAAAAAGATATTAACACTGAGTCATATTTATGCTGCCTTTTATGCTGCCTTTATGTGCTTTTTGGAGCTTCACATGTCTGGCCACAATTCATTTGCATTGTATGGACCTAAAGAACTGAAAAACTCTCCTAAAAACCTTGGTTTATTTTCTGCAGAAGAAAGAAAGTCATACACATGAGAGTATTTTCATTTTGGGGTGAACTATTCCTTTAAGACATGATTGACCACCAGTCATTTTAAATCTTGGCCTGTAAAGTCTGTATACTTCTGCATCGTTGAACACGCCATGCATTTTATATCTATTTATCTAAATTCTGGAAATTTGGCACTCTCAGTGAGCAGTTGTGCTTATTTTCAAATCTGTTATGTGGTTGCAAAAATCTCACTATTTGTTTATTTAATACATTTATTCATTTGGCAGACACTTTTATCCAAAAATGAATAATCCAAAGCGAATCATCTTAAGGAGAGTGTGGTACGAAAAGTGCCATACTACAAAGTTTCACTAGCATCAGAATAGCATTCAAAACAGATTTAAGTGCAACAAGTTTTTTTGTTTTTTTTAGTTACTGGTTAAGAGCTCTTGGAAAAGATGTGTTTTTAGCCATTAAGAATTGTTGTATTTAGTTATTCTGGTTTGATAATATATTAATTAACATTATTTTCATTTTGTAATTTTTCTCTTGATTATGCAAATGTGACGGGACCCCTGTCTTCCAAACAGTTCTACTTTCAACTAACAAGTTCATTGAACATTCTCCCAAAAGGTTTGAGGATTATCAAGGTGTGTTTTGGCAAAAATCAGATGGGGCTTAATGTTCTTCTGGGTTAGCAGTGGTTTTCAACTCGCCACTCTACCATGGATGTTATTTTGGCTTTCTGTTAGTGGAGTCATGAACAGTGACCTTAATTGATGCGAGAGAGGCCTGCAGTTCCTTGGATGTTGTCCTTGGCTTTATGTGACTTCCTGGATGAGTCGTCGCTGTGCTCTTGGAGGAATTTTGGAAGGTCGCCCACTTCTGGGAAGGTTCACTACTGTGCCAAGTTTTCTCTTTTTCTATTTAGGTGTTTATTTGATTGAACAAGGTTGGCAGTAATCAGGCCTGGGTGTGTCTAGTCCAGCTGAGCCCCATTGGGAATACAGTTTCATAGATTTGGGGATTTAGTAACTAAGGGAACAAATGCTTTATCATTCAGGCCCAGTTGGTATTGGATAACTTTTTGATTCAATAAATAACATTATCATTTAAAAACTGTAATTTCTGTTTACTCAGATTGCCTTTGTTTTATATGAGATTTTGTTTTAATTTTTGAAACAGTTTAGTGTGAGATATACACAAAAACAGAAGAAATCAGGATGGGGGCAAATAGTTTTCCACAGCACTGTATATCCTGGCTTTGAGATTGTGATGTCAATTGATGGTTCGTGAGACTACCATCTTTCACCCCTTTGGCTACGGCCCGGTGTGAAAGACAAACTCCACATTTGTGTACCTTTGGAGCTCTGTTTTACCATGGCATCCTTTTTTAAACAATGCAAACCATATTAAAAGCAAGTAAATGAGATGCCCTCCTTAAAGGATTGCACTTGTTTTGTTGCAATCATATGTCCCCTTTCTTACCAAGAATCTCGTCTCTGCCCTTTCCAATCTTCTCTTCCCCTTCTCTAAGTCTCTTTCCTAATTAATATTTGAAAAACAGCAAATAATAATGCAAAAATCTCTTTGTTTAGTAACACCTTAAATTTTTTTAAAGGCATACCACATCCCACCACATCTGCCTCTGTACTTAATTAATTTTTATTTGTAATTTCTTTAACAATTTATTTGCCTGAGCCATTTGTCGTTTTAAATTATAATTATTTATATCCAATGTGTTAAAACAGCTGCAGCCACTAGGGGACACTGCTCACTACTTCTGAATGTTAATGGCACTCAGATGTTGTCGCAGAGGAAAGTCACACATTTTGTTGTGTGTTTATTAGACTATTTAGGGAAAACCCTAAAAACCCTAAAATACTACATAACAGTTAGATTTGAAAGAAGGTTTAAAAGAAACGTAGAGTCTTCCTTTCTAACAAGTGTTAAAGGAATAGCTTCATTGTGCACTGCACACAATAACACCATAAACTAAAAACATACATCGAGGATTCAATATCGATATTTGGTTCCAGTGGGCGGAGCATACATGAATATTCATGAAGTATCCTGACATGCGTACTGAAGTGAAACTGAGAATATTAGCGACCCACTGTCATGACTCAAATTCAACTTTTCTGAAGGATTATTTTGAAAATGTCATTAAATTTCAGCGGCGATGTCATATGTAATAACTACAATATTCAGACTTTCGTTACAGTTGGCAGTTTATGAAGGCAGTATGTGTTGCCTTCATAAATAGTTTGTGTTCCTGAATACAGCATTTACTGAAGTAGGTATGAGGCTAAATTAGAGTACAACGGAGCAAACTTGACCAAATACAAATACAGTTTACAGTTATCGTGCGTTATTTTTCTTTAATATCTTTTATTTCGTATCTCTATTAGTTGTTTTCAGTAACAACGACTAAAAATACACCTGCAGAAGTGATTTAATGCGATTTTCATAACCTACCCTGGGGTGATTATTCTGTGTCACTCTTTAATTCTTGGTCATTTTGTAAGCAGGCTTTGACTGTTGCACTAATATCTTAGTACCACATGCAAACATGAAATAGACCCTATTGTCTGTTCTTTGACCATGTGTTTCACTGTGGACAATATACACAACCTCTTTCAGACATTTCATTTAAAAAGGTCTTCATCAGTATATATTTTTATTTACATTTTCAAAAAACATTGTTTAGTATTTTTTTTTAAACTATTTGAATTAAGGGGACATTAGACGTGTCCTCATAAACCACATTTATAGCATAATACTTTTGTAATTACCAGTTTGTAACCTAAAAAGTGTCCTCGTAAACCACTCAAACCCACCCACACACAAACACACACACACACACACACAATTTAGAGACCACTGCAAAATGATCAGTTTCACTGCATTTACTATTTACAGATATGTGTATGAGTAAAATTTACATTTTTTGTTTTATTCATTAAAGTACTGACAACATCTCTCCCAAATTCTAAATAAAAATATTGTCATTTACAGCATTTGTTTGCAGAAAATGACAACTGGTCAAAATAACAAAAAATATGCTGTTTTCAGACCTCAAATAATGCAAAGAAAACAAGTTCATATTCATTTTTAAACACCACAATGTTTTAACTTAGTAAGGGTTCAGAAATACATTTTTGGTGGATTAACCCTGATTTCCAATCACAGCTTTCAACCAGTCTTTCACATTACTGTTGGGTGACTTTATTCCACTCTTGGTGCAAAAATTCAAACAGCTCAGCTTTGTTTGATGACTTGTGTTCATCCATCTTCGTCTTGATCATATTCCAGAGGTTTTCAGTTGGGTTCAGGTCTGAAGATTGGGCTGACCACGACAGGGTCTTGATCCGGTGGTCCTCCATCGAAACATTGATTGATCTGGCTGTGTGGCATGGAGCATGGTCCTGCTGGAAAAAACTATTCTCAGAGTTGGGGAACATTGTCAAAGCAAAAGGAAGCACGTTTTCTTCTAGGATAACCTTGTACGTGGCTTGATTCATGCATACTTCACAAAGAAAAAGACTTGCTGAAGCACCCCCAGATCATGAATCAAGTACAGTGCATCCAGAGAAACGAATATTTTTCAGTGGTCTCTTAAATTTTTCCAGAGCTATATATATATATATATATATATATATATATATACAGTTGTGGAATGTAATTTTGTGGAATGTTTTTTGATGATAGCTTCCAACTTTTAGTGATCCATGGTGATGAGATGAGACTTTTCTTTAACATACTGATTCTGTCCTCACTTTGTAGTCCTCAGTTAGGCAAATAGGTAAACTCCTTCACACATAGGCTTGTGGGTGAATGTTCCTTTATTCAACATCACAATGAATATGTTGAATGAGAGTGAAACTGCAGTAAAAGGATGAAAATATAATACATTCACTTGAATATCTAACAACACAGCTCCAATTAGTGTTTTTCACTTTAAATAGTTTAAATATTTAATTTAATATATAAACAATAAATGCTTTCTACATGTGATCACAGAAAGAATGGCTTCAGTAGTCTAGCTGTGACATTAATATAAGCACTGCACTTTACTGAATAAAACTGTATCAGAATCTTTGGTGGCAACCATTTAAAAGATTGCATGACTAGGTAAAGAATTGATAGTGCTTAGCAAGCAATAAAGCATTAAATAAATGGTTCAATGCATGATCCAGAACAATACTCAAGTCTCATTCACAGGTGTTCTTCTCATTCCTTATTTTCAAGTTTAGCCTGCTCTACGTACATGACAAAATCATCTGCTGCAGACACCAAAAACATGTTGCACCAATTCCGGCCATCTGTATTATAAGATATGTAAATATTAGTCAGATAAAACAATGTTACCAAAGCCTAATATTTTGAGGAAGCAGTCATGAAGTTAATGAAAGCTTCAAAACATTATATTAAATTAAACACAAGATTAGCGAGTGCCCCAGAACATAGTTTATTAAAGCATGGCCTTGGCACATTGGACAAATGAAACAGCCTCCATATTTGCCTGAATAACACATTGCCATTGATACCAGCCACTGCAGCTCTCTCATTCAATCTGAAAGAGACGATGACATTGACATCACATGAATATGAATTTATTCTTACAAGATCATGTCAGGTTAATACACATAAACAAGTAATCCTTCAGAAAAGTTGAACTTGAGTCATGACAGTGGGGCGCTAACATTTTCAGTTTCACTTAAGTACGCATGTCAGGATTATTCATGAATATTCATGTGTGCTCTGCCCACTGGAACCAGATATCTCAGGAACTGAATATATTGTTACACCTGTACATGACAGTCTGCTGATGTAATGACACAAGGATGAATGATTTGAGCCTGCACTTTCGTGCCAAATCTGAACCCACAACTGAAAAAAGAAAAATGTGTAGGCTTACTGTACTTAATTGGCGAAAGGAAAGTATATTGTTTTGAACACTGATTATTTGTAAGTACTCACTAAATAATAGAATTTTGTTAATTTTTAACAAAAAAAATCTTCTGTAGTGCAGCTTTAAGTATTATAATTGGGTCTATAAAATATTTGTATTCCCTTGTATTGTAGGTCAATAAATGTATTGCTATTAATTTGTGTGTGTGTCCCCTCAATTTGAACTGCCGTTAATTTCATGCAGTAATTGTCTTTTGTCTTCAGTGTTACTGTTTAACATTTACATTTATTTATTTGGCAGACGCTTTTATCCAAAGCGATTTACAAAAGAGGAAACATAAGCGAATCATCTTAAGGAGACAGCGGTATGAAAAGTGCCATACTACAAAGTATATTATAAATAATATTCAAAACAGATTAAAGTGCAACAAGAATTTTTAGTGACTGGTTAAGTTCTCATGGAAAATATGCGTTTTAAGTAGTTTTTTGAAGACAGAGAGTGAGTCAGCTTCATGGATGGAGTTGGGAAGGTCATTCCACCAACGTGGTATGATGACGCTGAAAGTCCGGAAAAGTGTTTTGGTGCCTCTTTGTGTTGGTACAACAAGGCGAAGTTCCTTAGCTGACCACAGGCTTCTGGTGGGCGTGTAGCTCTGCAGAAATGATTTTAACAGGCATGAAATACTTCCTGCACCTTTAAATAATATTTTACCTTTTCAGACTCCTCCTCCTCATGTGTGAGGTGAAAGTGAAACAGTTCAACTAGTATCCATTTTGTGATAAGAGAAATAATTGTGGGGACAAAAATACAATAACTATCACAAAATTTGTGCTCTACAGAAACTTTGTACCCAGTTATAATAATAAAGCTTTTTGAAGATTATATTCTAGTCAGAAGTGAGGAAGCGATCATCAACGGCTCTAGACAGTTGAGTACTGAACCATCTGCTGCAAAACACCACAGATTGAAGTTCACGGTGTAACATTATTTAGCCTTTTAAATTATTCACTGCTGTAAGACAACTAACCATTTAGAAATGTACACATTACACAGATAAAGTGACTGAAAAAAACATTCTCATACTGAGACTTTTGCTTGTTTATCTGAAGAGCCGTATGTGTGTGTTCAGTTCCTTGGCACGTATTAATCAACATTGTAAATGGTGCCATCGTGGCCTCCAGAAAGAGCCTCTGTGGAGAAAGTGAAACAAAAAGGTGGAACATATTAAAGGGGTCATGACATGGTTTTTTTTATTGTATTATTATGTTCCCTTAGGTGCAATTATAGTATTAATATATTTTTTTTTAAGAAAAACTTTTAAAATCTAGTGATTTATGACCTTTTCCCACCCTGTTTCTCATCCTCTGATTCAAACAGTCTGTTTTGGGGGCGTTTTCCATTTAAGACTTCAGTGTTAACGCCCACTGTTATGATTGGCTAACGTCAGTGCCTATGTATCAATTATTGACGCCCCAGCCAGAACAATATGCAAGTAAACTAAGTAAAAACACTGTGATTATTCATAATGAATGAAATTGCGCTTTAAAAAGTAGTTTTAAGTTTAAAATAGATTACTTACAGTTTAGCGTCGTCGTTGTTCCCAGAATAGTCGGCACGGACTTATCTTTGAGCAACAGTTTTCTGGCAAAGCCAGCATCATATTGAGATTTGTTCTCAAAACAGTCATCCTTAAAATGTACAGAACAAACGCTTAAGTTAACACTGCCGTGACTGGAACGTCCGCAAAAAATAAACTGCATCCATTTTTCCCTGACGCCTGGATCTTTCGGCAGCTTATTCAGAGGTTTTGTTTGACCACAGCCAGGAACAGCACATCTGTGTGGCATCGTAATTTTCCTGTGCACAAGTAGTCTCTGTCAGAGCTCGCTGTCCATCGACTGAACACTTGTGAGGCGCACGGCGATACTGAAATGAGCGTGAGTTGTCTTGGCGCTTAAATCGTAGTTATCTTGTGCTGGAGGCGGTCATATGCAAACGCTGTTACGTCACTTCTAACCGACACGTCACTTCTAACCATGAATCCAGCACGAGCTGTATTTTGAGCTTGATTAAATAAATGATTCGTTTAGAATGGGGAGGACGTCTTAAAATATTAAACTTGCAGGACGTTTTAATGATACAAAGACCTCTTATATACCAAAAGATCAAGGCAAATTTGGTTTCTCATGTCATGACCCCTTTAAGTCGTCACAAAGGGTTATATCAGTAACTATAAGGTTGTGAGTCAAAAGTTAAATTAATGATTAAGAAATGTGTCTCTTGGAGGTATTTTGTCAACATGTACAATATAAAGTTTTTTTTTTCCTATGCAACAACGATGTTTCTTTCATAGCCAACTATATGGCTGTTCTGCAGAAATGTACTTTCAAATACAGGAAATAATGCAGTTGAATCAAGATGGCCACCTCGTGAACTGTAACACATCGTAACAAAATGTATCCCTCATTCTATCGTCCTCAGCATCCAACTGGAAATGCACAGAAGATGGCACCACGCATCCGCATGATGAGTAAGATGACACAGAAGTCTCTATGTGTCTGGCTGCGTGCTGCTCACACTCAGGGAGTGGTCGCGATGTGTGTATTGTGTTGATGCATGATTTGGATCAATAAAGAGCTCTTTATTGTGAATATGTTTGCGCCCTGAGGGCTTGCATTGGGACCTTAACGGGGTCTCCGGCTCTGTTTATCGTGATGGTGGTGCAGCTAGCCCACTGAGTTTGCGGGGACATTGACCCAAGGAGGAGCGCTACAGAGTACCCAACACCCACTGCTCATGTCCATTTCACTCAGCATATCTGCCTGGTAGGCTTGCAGCAACGGCATGGTGTGCAAAGCCGAACCAGCCTGACCAGCTGTCTTGCAGGCCTTGTCCAAAAGGGTAGATGTTGTCCTACAGGGCCTGGACGGGTGAGCGGGCCTGGATTTCCACACCGGGGTCGAGGAGGGGCACAGGTGGGCCGCTACCACCTCTTCAACCGGGGGACTCAATGGACATCGTTCAGCCACGACATTAAAACCACCTGCCTAATATTGTGTAGGTCCCCCTCGTGCCACCCAAACAGCACCAACCAGCATCTCAGAATAGCATTCTGAAAATACTATTCTTCTCACCTCAATTGTATGGTTATCTGAGTTACCGTAGACTTTGTCAGTTTGAACCAGTCTGGCCATTCTCTGTTGACCTATCTCATCAACAAGGTATTTCCATCCACAGAACTGCCCTTCACTGGATGTTTGTGTTTTTGGCTCCATTCGGAGTAAATTGTACAGACTGTTTTGCATGAAAATCCCAGGAGATAAGCAGTTACAGAAATTCTCAAACCAGTCAGTCTGGCACCAACAATCATCCATGCGATTATCTAATCAGCCATTCGTGTGGTAACAGTGCAATGCATAAAATCATGCAGATACAGGTCAGGCGCTTCAGTTAATGTTCACATTTAGAATGGGGAAAAACTTTGATCTCAGTGATTTGGACCGTGGCATGATTGTTGGTGTCAGATGGGAAGATGTGTATATCCCCATTCCTCAGCGCGGTCCAGTGTCATGAAGGCTGCGACTCCCGAGAAGAGCATTCGCGCTGTGAATGGTGAATAGCATGTGTTTGTGAGCTCTTCGTGCAGTTCGGTGAAGAATGGCCTGGGAGGCGGGACACGGAGTCACGCCGGCTCGGATAGAATCGATCATCTACCTGAGAATGCTTAGGTGCATGAGGACTGGGTTCAATCCAGTTTGAGGTGTTAGACCGCCCGAGTGAGCACCAGGAACAGTTTAGATTTAGAAACTCTGGCATGGTCTTCCTCTCCTCGAAGATAAGTCTCGTCAAGCTCATCTAACAACTGTATCCAGGGCTCAACTTCCAACACCATATAATTCTTATCCTCGGAGTGAGTGCCGAATGTAATGGAGCCCTGCGCCTCAATATCAGGATGCAAGTCATCACAGGCATACTCAACAGGCTAAAAGGCTTGTGGATGAGGTAAGGAGATATGTGAGGCTTACGCTTCCAAAATCTCCTCAAACTCAGTGTGGAAATTAATGATTCTTCGGCCTATGAAATCCTACAGCGTTTTTGACCACATTCGTATGTGGTTTATGTTGTCTGATCACAAAACGTTTTAGACCCCGATTACACCTGTATTTAGTGCTGACTACATGTGATCGGATCACCAAAAACGAATATTAATACCAGGTGTAAACGGGGTCAATGTAACACAAAAAGACAGAAATTCACAATATTTCCCTCTGTCTGCCCTGTCCTTTGTAGGTTTTTCCCTTGTGTCTTGTCTTGTGCTTCTGTCTTCCTGTGTGTCAGTTGGTGGGTCGGTTCATGCTCCTGATTTCCAGATTAGATTTTTGCATCTGGCTTTTGTTTGTGTTGGATTTTGTTCTGTTTTTTTCTGTTTTCTGTTTTACCCCATCTTACCTGGTTGTTTGTTGCTGTTCCAGCATGAGGGGCTCAAGCTCTAAGTTCCCCTCAAAAAGTGTAAAATAACACTTGAGGACACCAAGCATCAACCATTCCATATGGGTATCTTATTTAACAAAACAAAAGTAGTAGTTGGTTATGGCAAGAAAAAGGGGAAGTTTTTAGTTTTTATTGACAGATAATTAATTGTATTTGTGAATTGGCAGGGAGGAGGAAAAAACTGTGACTGTTATGGTTACTGTTCTGCTAGAACTAGGAGTGAAAGCTTTGCTTTAGCAGTTGTTTAGTAGAGTGTGTAGTGTTGGGTCTATGAATTTATGTTTCTTTATGTAGTTAGGAAATGGGTGGTGCTGGCCCACATCAATATTCTTTAAGGGAGCCCAAAATTCCCTAGCTCTGGGTCTGTATGAAAGTAAAAACTGTCTATTTTATTTATTGTTTCATATAGTACAACACACACCTTTTGCATGAATTCATTTGTCTGGTTTATGTGAGGTCAGTGTGATGGATCATTCATATCTTCAGTTCAAAGATTTTGTTTTCATTTCCTTTATTTATTTATTTATTTTCGTATATGTTATGTGTGTCTAGATACATTTTGGGGCCATTGTTTATTTCCTCCAGATCATGCACACATTTACATTCACCTATACAAATATATAGAAATAAATAAAACATTCTTTAAACATAATGTATGACTGCAAAACAGCCTGCGGAGTGGTGGTGGTGTAGTGGTCTAAACCACATAACTGGTAAACTGGTAATCAGAAGATTGCTGGTTTGATCCCCACATCCACCACCATTGTGTCCTTGAGTAAGGCACTTAACTCCAGGTTGCCCTGGGGGGATTGTCCCTGTAATAAGTGCACTGTAAGTCGCTTTGGATAAAAGCGTCTGCCAAATGTGTAAATGTAAATGCAGTATTTGAGATTAAGGTTGTGCCTCTCTGGCTCCAGCTCTCAGATCAAGTTATTGTTACTGTAATATTTTGTTCTCTTACACTTTCTTTGTTACACACTTATTCATTTATTAATCTACTGTATTAGTTGTGATGGATAATTAATGTCTTCAGTTCAGAGACTCTCACTTCTTTTATATATTTTAATCGTGCCTTAAGTGTCGAGATCAGTTTAGGGGCCATTTATTATTTTCTCCATTTCAAGAACACATTTAAATATACATCTATAAAAAAATATAGAAATATAGAAACCATTCTTTAAAAAAAAATCTTTATGTTCTGCAGGCAGTATAACTGCAGTATTGGAAAGAAAGGTTGTGCTGCTTTGGTTTCAGCTCTGAGATCAAACCTTTCACACCTGAAAGAACTCAATCTGACCTCTAATAATCCAGGAGATTCAGGAGTGAAGCAGCTCTCTGCTCTTCTGAAGGATCCACAAAGTCAACTAGAGAAACTACATTTAATTTAGTGTTATACAACATGTAATATAAACCACTAGCATCATCAAATTGAATTGCAAAAATGATGCCCCATATTAGCAGCTCATAATGTAAAATATCCTCAGTCAGTGAACATGCCAATCCATCAACAATTTCATGCATGTTTAGAGTGGGCAGTGGCAAATTGCATTTCACCTCTACTCCTAGGATGCCAAGTTTTTTTTTGCTTTAGCCACAATGTGGATCATTTCACTGCTCACAGTGAATCTGAGTTGCAACTCTGTTTCCCTTTGTGACAAGGAGGAGGGTGGGGCCGGGCCGTGACTACACACGCCCGGCCCCCATTCGGGCTAATCTATCAAGGACAGGGATAAGTGCAATGAGATGTGGCAGTTCGGGAGAGAGAGAGAGAGAGCTACAGGCAGCTGCCCTCTATGCATTTGTGTGTCTATGCGTTTGTGTGTCTTTGTGTTTAAGTTTATTAAAAACATTACTTTGATGCTTCTTCCAGTTACCGCCTCCTCCTTTCCATTGAACCCTGCTACATTGGTGCCGAAACCTGGGAAGGAGGAGGGATGCGCCATCGTAGAGTCCTCAGCACTGCCATCCACCCAAAAGGAGCAGCCGCAGTCATCCACTGGGGGATGGAGGAGTTGCTACTGGCCGCCTGGATGCGGAGGAATGGCTGCGGTCTGCCCAGGTAGGTGGCCAGAGTGTGGAGGAGTGATCGAGGACCAGGCAACAGCGTGTCTGGGAACTGGCGAGTACGTTTTTCCTCTCTCTCTATCTCTCACTCACTGTTGCTCCGCGTTGACCTTTCCCTTTCCTCTTTTTGTTGCTCTGTTTTTCCCTCCCAGGTTACGGAAAGCTGGGAAAGCCTGCCGGCAGGAGGGGCCAAAAAGGAGGAGGGGGGTGTATATCATGCCAGGGGTCAAAGGAGGGAGGAGTGTGACAAGGTGGAGGGTGGGGCCGGACCGTTACTATGTATGCCCGGCCCCCAATCGGGCTAATCATGTATGCATTTACATCTGTGTGTCTTTGTGTTTAGGTTTATTAAAAATATTACTTTGATGCTTTGTCTGGTTCCTGCCTCCTCCTTTCCATTGAACCCTGTTACACCATTCAAACCTGCAGCCCATCCTCACATGACGCACAAGGCAGCAATTCCTGCACTGTGAAACTGCTTATGTGTCTTTGGACAGTAAAATATTTCAATATGAAATGTCACAGAGCTTTTTTTGTTGGCAGCCACATTCTTTAAGTTTTCAATCAAGGAGTTTGTGACCCTACATAAGAGAAACATTAGCCATATATGAGATTGAAGTGACGTGTAGGCCTGGGATAAATTTGAGCAGTTATGAGACCTCTCTTCCAAGTTTCTCTGCTCTTAGTATAGCACCTCCAAACTGAAGTGAATGTGGATCAACCGCTTCTAGCACCTTGCGGATGATGGGTTCAATATATCTAATGCACACTACTGATGAGCTATCAGCAGGCCCGGACTACTGCACAAGCTAACCTGGGCTACAGCCCAGGGCCCAGGGTTGTAGGAGGCCCCAAACAGTGTATGTATCACAAACGCCAGTGAAGATCCCTCGATCGGCCACCGGAGGTTGCCCTCTCCCGATAATCCCGATAAACTTCCAACTGGAACTCCAATTCCCATAACCCCCGTACTGACTCTCATTACCTGTTCACCTGTTTCTAATCCTGCCAGCTATTTAAGTCTCACACTAACTCTCTGTCATTGCGAAGTCTAGTTTGCCCTGGCTACATTTCTGTGCGTATATCATTCCCTGTCTTGTTTTCCCATGTTTGACTCTGCCTATATTCCCCCGTTTACGACTGTTTGCTGCCTGCAATGAAATTGCCATTTCTCACAGTACTGTAACTACCAATCCACGTTTAGCCTTTCCGGAAAAATGTTATGGCACCCCAGCTAAATGTAAGGGCTTTCTCTGCAATGCTGTGTTTCTGGCTCAACAACCTTCATACTACCCTACTGATGAAAGTAAAATCTCACTAGTCTGTTCTCTGCTCACTGGAAAAGCGCTAGATTGGGCAACCGCTGTCTGGGCTAATAAAAATGTTTCTCCACACCACTTTTGATAACTTCATTTAGCACCTAAGGGAGGTTTTTGAGCATTCTGAAGGTGGAAGGAGTGCAGGGGAACAACTACTTGTGCTTCACCAGGGAAGTAATACCACAGCTGATTTCGCTCTGTCTTTCCACACCCTAGTGGCACAAACTGTTTGGGTGGAAGATACTCTAAAACTGCTGTTTCGCCAAGGATTAAACACAGAGGTGCAATCGGAGCTGGCTTGCCGTGATGAAGGTAAAACCCTGGACCAATTAATTGACTTTGCTATTCTCATTGATAATCTAATTCGCTCCAGGAGACCTAATCGATCTATTAGCCCTCTCAATGGAATCAACCCAGTGATTGTAGGGTTGGCCTATGCAAGTAGGTCGAACACATCTCTCCACAGAGGAGCTTGAACGCCATGTCAATAATCACCTCTGTCTATACTGCAGTCAAGTGGGACACTTGAGAGCTGACTGCCCATCACGATCCTCTCAAACATGCAATCGCAGGGTAAGGTTGTTGATTTCCTCCATTCAAACTACAGATTGCTTTGAAGTACCAGTGAAACTATCATTGCTGTCTGATACCATCACCACGACAGCATTATTAGATTCGGGGGCAGCGGGCAACTTTATTGATGTAGATTTAGCCCGACAGTATAAGATACCACTAAATCCCTGTGACTCTCCTTTGGCAGTGGCAGCGCTAGATGGGCGCCCCATGGGGGCCGGACAAGTACTGCACACCACAGCAGATCTCAGTCTACAAGTTGGGGCTTTACACACAGAAACTACTCGCCTCTTCGTCATCCACTCTCCTCACCATCCAGTCATTCTCGGATTACCCTGGCTGCAGGAACACAACCCACAAATTTCATGCCGTGAAAAAAAATCTTGCGATGGGACTCTAACTGCTCTTCCAAGTGTCTAAGGACTATCAAATCCATGTCTGTTAGAACCACGAAGATGGCTGAAGAGCACAACGAGACTCCACAGGTACCTTCTGAGTATGCTGATTTGCTTGAAGCCTTTAGTAAAACCAAAGCCTCACAACTACCGCCACACCGATCTATTGCCTGATACCTCACCCCCTAGGTGCAGAATATTTCCCCTGTCAGAAACAGAGGCCAAAGCGATGGAATCGTACATTAAAGAGGAATTGGCCAAGGGTTTCATTCGTCCATCCACTTCACCAGAAGCAGCAGGCTTCTTCTTTGTGGGCAAGAAGGATTGTGGTCTTTGTTCCTGTATTGATTATCGTGGTCTGAACGATATAACCGTCAAATTCAGATACCCATTTCCTTTGGCTCCTGCAGCTTTGGAACAACTTCAATCCGCTAAGTTTTACACCAAGCTGGACCTTCGCTGTGCTTACAACCTAATTTGCATTCGAGAAGGGGATGAATGTAAAACAGCTTTTTCCACCAGCAGTGGGCACTACAAATATCTTGTGATATTGTGGATTATCCAATAGTCCATCTGTGTTCCAATCTTTCATAAACGACTTATTCAGAGACATGTTGAACCAGTGCTTGATTGTGTATATCGATGATATCTTGGTTCATCTTAGAAGAACACATCAAGCAGGGCTGTTCTGAAACGTCTCATGGAACACAAACTATACGCTAAAGCAGAGAAATATGAATTCCACTCCTTCAGTCTACTTCCTCAGTTATATCATCAGTTCTGAACGAGTGTCCATGAATAAGGGCAAAGTGTGGGCAGTCCTAAACTGGCCTCAACCGGTTACTATCAAGGAACTCCAATGATTCCTAGGTTTTGCCAACTATTACAGAAGATTCATCAGAAACTTCAGCACTGTCGCCCCACTCACTGTCATGGTAAAGAGAGGAAACACCAACTTCGATGGTCTACTGATGCCGTTCAAGCCTTCAATGAGTTGAAGAATCGCTTCTCCTTTGCTCCCATTCTGCCTCATCCTGATCCCAACGCTCCTTTTGTGGTAGAGGTGGATGCATCCAACACCGGCATTGGCGCTATCCTCTCTCAACAACAAGGTAATCCTCCTAAACTTTTCCCATGTGATTTCTACTCACGCAAACTTTCCTCTGCTGAACATAATTATGATGTGGGCAATCGTGAACTGTTAGCTATGAAGGCAGAGTTTGTTGAATGGTGACACTGGTTGGAGGGGGCCAGACATCCATTTCTGGTAGTAACAGATCATCACAACCTAGAATACCTGTGCTCAGCCAAGAGACTCAATCCCAGATAGGCCAGATGGGCACTGTTCTTCACTCGATTCGACTTTACTATTACCTATCTTCCAGGATCAATGAACGTCAAAGCCGACTCACTTTCCCATCAGTATGACGCCACACCTCCGAATCCCTCTCCTGAACCCATAATTTCCCCTACACTGATTCTAGCCCCAGTCCAGTTGGACATCATGAACAAAATCTCTCAGGCCCACGCACAAGACCTGCCTCCTCCAGAAAAAGTGAACGTTTGTACATCCAAAACCGAACGTTTGTACATCCAAACATACAAGAAAAAGTAATCCATTGGGTACACTCCTCCACAAGCTCTGGTCATCCAGGTATCACTTCCACTGTTTGCCTATTACAGAATCGGTTCTAGTGGGAGACATTACAGGCAGACACCAGTACTTTTGTGAATACCTGTCACACCTGTGCCACAGCTAAGACCCCTAGACAATCTCCTAATTTTAAAAGACACATGGCCAAATTGCTCCTCATAATGAAAAAAACAAAAGGTGGTTTACATCTCTCCTCTTCCAAAAACCCAATTCAACATTTTTTTTTTTACATAGCCACCACAATACATTAAATTCAACTATAATGACCTAAACACCAATGAAGGTTATCAGCTTGTATCAGGGTATCTGCACATTTTTTAACAGCAAATTTAATAACTTTTAAGACCTTTTTAAGTCCTCTAAAAGGAAAATTTAAGACTTTACCTCAACAAAAAAAACAGGAAAATGTTCAGCGCAACAACACAGAATGATGTGTTGTGGTACAACTCACCAGAGCAACGCTCAAGACAGGTCAAAGGGACGCGAAAACTTTTATACCAAGTGCTGATTCACCTTACATTCAACCCTGACATGGTTGACTATGTATAAACTATCAGCTTTTAAGGTACTTCAGGTAATTTCTAAATTCTGGCCCCTCATAGCAGTTTGAAAAAGACATGGAAGACAGCCCCAGGACATTACAAAAGCCCACAAATACACAAAAGTTAAAATATTTGTCATACTTGATCTAAATTATGGGTAAATGTGGCTGCCAAATAGCCTTGAGCTGGGTTTGGGGGTTCTCCCCCAAGAAAATGTTATTCAGGGTCTGATAGTGTTTTCCATGTCATTTCAGACACAGATAAATGCAAGCACATTCAATAATCTATGCATAGACCTAATGAATGAAGATCCAGTCAGACAATTGTAGGAAAGATCAGGATCAGAAATTTATTTAAAAGTGCTTTGTTCAGCAACTACTTTCAGTACTGTGCATCAAACTTCCAATATGGTTAACAATGGGATTAATACCAATCTGGCAATCCAAAGATATACATGTATAACAGTATACAAACAGAATTGCATGAAAACAATCATGCTTACATGGGATGACAAATAGAGAAACATTTAGTCATTTTATCCAAAGCGACTTACAATTTCTATATATGTCAGAGGTTGCACGCCTCTGGAGCAACTAGGGGTTAAGTGTCTTGCTCAGGGACACATTGGTGTCTCACAGTGGATTCAAACCCAGGTCTCTCACACCAAAGGCATGTGTCTTAGCCGTTGCACCATCACCACCCCTTTTATGCAAGTTGCTCCCAATGGCAGGCTAGCACCTTGCATGGCAGCTCTGCCGTCATTGGTGTATGAATGTGTGTATGAATGGGTGAATGAGTCACAGTGTAAAGCGCTTTGAATACCTTTAAGGTTAAAAAGGCGCTATATAAGTGCAGACCATTTACCATTACATCATAGGTATCTGCGTCTTAATAAAGGTATTCTGCCCTTTGTAACAGAAACATGCATACACTGATGAGAATGGTGTTGCGTTTCAAAAAATTATCATCGGTCACATTGGGCCTCAATAAAAATGGATGGGCCAAGTTTTCACCAAAAACATTTTTAACCAAATTTTCCTTAACAACCGGGACGTGGTGCATTCAAAAAGTTCTTTCATACTTTCAGAAATCATTCAAATTTCAGAAAAATGTGTGCATTGTTTTACTATTTTATACATATATATTTGAATTCAAAGAATAATCTCTAACATTCTACCTTGGCTACGCCACTGTCCTGTTGAAAGATTTCAGGCATGGGCTTGGTTTTATGATAATGTTGCAATTAACACTTTTTTTATTTGTTTATCCCCTTTTCTCCCAATTTGGAATGCCCAATTCCCACTACTTAGTAGGTCCTTGTGGTGACACAGTTACTCACCTCAATCCGGGTGGCAGAGGACCAATCTCAGTTGCCTCCGCTTCTGAGACGTCAGTCTGCACATCTCACCATGTGGCTCTTTGTGCATGACACCGCGGAGACTCACAGCATGTGGAGGCTAATGCTACTCGCCACGATCCACGCACAACTTACCACATGTCCTATTGGGAGCGAGAACCATTAAACAGGACCACGAGGAGGTTTCCCCGTGTGACTCTACCCTCGCTAGCCACTGGGCCAATTTGGTTGCTTAGTAGACCTGGCTGGAGTTACTTAGCACACCCTGGATTCAAACTCACGACTCCAGGGGTAGTAGTCAGCATCAATACTCTCTGAGATTACCAGCCACAACTAACACTTTTAAGGTAATACAGTCGGGCTCTGCTCCACTATAGTACAGGGTGTTCCTGTCCCACCCAATTACAAGCCTGGCCCACGGCATATGACAACCCATCACAAAAATCCTGTAATGCTTCACTTTTTTAAGATTGTTCTTTACAATAGCCTCATTTACCTTTGTTTGAAGCATAGTCTGAAGCACTCCATGGTACTTTCCTATGGTACTCTCAGAAATACCTTTAATTTTTTCTTTCCAAAATTGTGGCACATTACTTTATGGTGTAAGTAGGGTCCCAACAATAAATTAAGTCCAGCCCTGGCTGTCAGACAAAGAAAGATGTTAGCACATGAACTTTGACTAAATGAAAAATACACACTCTTGATTCTCACTCTCCACGGCGCCTGATCTCATCAAGTATTTCTGATGGAGGGGTGTATTTTTGAGGGTCAATTTCTGAATAGGCATCTTGAAGGGTTATCTACAAAAACTTTATTGTATCGCTAATTGAAAACCCGACAGACCACTTTTTGAAATAGCTTGAGACTTTTTTGTCATCATAAAACATAAATGAAAGGAAACACTAAAATATTGGTTGCACTTTACTTTACAGTATGTGTACTTTCAGTATTACAGGTAAATAAATGTACTATGGGTTAAAGTTAGGGTTGGCATTAGGTTTAAGGTTAGTACCTAGTAATAATTACTGTAGAAGTTGTAATTATATAGTACATAAATGTAGAACAGTACAGTAAAATAAAAGTGATACCCAGATATCTTCCACTCGTAGTACTGAAACACACCCCAATGGAGATGATCCGTGATGCCGCGGACATCAGTGGGTTCATATAAATGCAGAATACCGCCAAGAAAGACATCCCGCATCATCTCCAGTGGAGAAGCTGGCCCAATCAAATTAGCAGACTAGGCCTTAGAATGCATGATAATATTTGGGAAATAAGTAAATAGATATGGTACATTTTAATAAATAAACAATATGCACATCATCATTTTCCTCTTTAAATCCGATTTCACAGTTTTACCAGTCTTGCTCATTTGGTGACATCATGATAAGTGTTGTCATCATCACCACCAATGTGAACACTTGAAAAGATTGATTAATTCACAAGTTAAAGATCAGCAAGGCAAAACAATCTAACATGGCAGGATTGGAACACAAACAAACAGACATGAATGGAGGCATCGTGGTAAGGACACTTTCTCTGCATCTGTAAACAAACTAAAACATCTGTAGTCACAAAAAAGCTTGCCTTTGTAGTATGAACAAACCAAACATGGCGGATTTAACTTCACCGGAAACTTTCAAAGAGACCATAGTCTTTTAGTTAGACGATAATAATGCAACTTCAACTTTTAATGCAACTTTGTTGCATTGTGTCAACTCGAATATGCACCTGTCAATTATGTTTCATACATCTGAGATGTCTGGCCTGTGTACCGTTTGGACCAGTTCACCTTTTCCGAGCATTACTCAGAGGATCTGGAGTGCATCTACATCCCATATGGAGTTATTATGGACAGGTACTGTAATCCTGTGATATCATTTAACCACTTACTGTGAAGGCATCATCAGTGTCCACTCCATGCAAAATTAAGACACTGGTCATTCTACAGAAACATCCATATTTCTGTCCCCAGCCTTTACAGAAAGTGTACATTTTAAATACGCTGTTTAGGCATAATTTTTTCATATACCTAAATAACACAAGATGTTCTTTGAAAAAGTATACCTATTTTAGCCATGAATTAGACAATATTTGTTTTTAATCAATTATATTAAATTCCAAGTAGCATAAAAGTACTTGTCCACAAGGTCATGTATCGAGGTTCAGGGCTCTATTTTGAGTTTAAAAATGTATTTCTCCCTCATTTGAAATGCAATGATGTGTGCTAAGGACTGGCGATGACTTCAGACAGATCACATTCTTGCATTAAAAAAGGCTAGATTAAGTGCAACAAAATACAGTTAAACAGAAACCAGGTGTCTCGAGATGTTCTTTTTAACTTGACACGGCATCTAATAAAATAAAATAAAATAAAAAAGCGAAACAAAGACGTTCGTCTATTGGAGCGTTTCCCTCCTCATTTTATTTTGACTTAAAACTTGAGAATATGAATCGACTAAAACTTTTTTATATGCACTTTAATTTAAAATGAAATGTTTGTTTAACAGCCAGGAATGTTCTTTGCAATGATATAACACGGTGCTGTATGGTCATATGTATCCAATGCGCCCTCTTGTGGACTAAGGAAATAACTTTAATTTAAAAAATCATCTGACTTTAAAATTAAAATGTAATTCTAATTTAGAAAATGTTTATGGTCAAAATTCAAATTTAGTTTCTCTGCCCAATTAACAGCCGTATAGGGCAATTTAGTTTACAGTGAGATACAGAATATAAAACAAGGTAAGAGTATAAATAGACATACAAAAAATAGGAATATAAAACATAGAATGGTGTTTGTACATGTGCAAGTGGTAA
The DNA here is from genome assembly GCF_025860055.1 of Xyrauchen texanus. Lineage (NCBI taxonomy): Eukaryota > Metazoa > Chordata > Actinopteri > Cypriniformes > Catostomidae > Xyrauchen > Xyrauchen texanus. Next base: position 39,132,283 of record NC_068281.1, on the reverse strand, counting down.
TATATGTGCAAGGTAGAGGTATGTACAGTTATTGAATTAAATATGAGTGAATGTGATGTGCATGACATATTTATACTAGGGCTGTCGATTTATCGCATTAATTCAGTGGGATTAATAACGCGTTAAAAAATGTACTCAATTAATCGCAATGCCCCCAGATTATATAATAAGTTTCCTGAGAAATGCAAGCTTGTAGTACCACCTGTTTACTCCAGAGGGCAGTAATTGAAATTTCAGCTGTGTGGCAACGAACAGTTTATACAGTGAATAAAACAACCAGACAGCACAAAACAGACATTCGTTACATTCTTGCTTTCATAACACTTGATGGAGCGCAAATTCTAATTTAGGAATCTCAAGATGTGTTCTAAGTATTAAACTATTTAACTTGACACAGTGACCTAAAAATGTATGTTTATGAGATGCTACACAAGCATGTCTGACGCTTGTTGAAATTGATAGGTCCTTAAACAAGCCCTCATAATAAATCTCGAACTTATTGACAAATTCACTTGTGAAATGAATTGCAGTGAACTGTATGCCAATGATTGGCTTATGATCAGTAATATGGTAGTTTTAGTATGGCCGTTTTTTTGTATTGTCTTATCAATGATTAACTCTTCTGCCACAAGATTGTAATGCATTTTAATTATCTGAATGTATATATCTATATATATAATTATATAATATATTATTTAATTATATAATTATATATAATGTTTTAATATTTAAAGATAAATGTATAATTATTTCATCATTATATATTGACTTATTTTTACATGAGGGGATTCTCAGAAGGGAGAATCACCGGAACTCCAACAAGACTCTTCCCACGAGGGTGGAATTCATACGGCTCAAGAGCTACCTGGTGAACACTTCAGTGACAGTCTGCTGAAGTTTACATTTCCTGCACTCTCTGTTGTGCTCAATGTTCAATAGATTATGATCTATCACTTTTTCTCTTCAAATTTGAACAGTGAGCCAGTTAAACAAGATTTTCTTAACTGTTTAACAAACTAAAATGGCATGAAGCTAGCTCAGATCATATGATGAATCACAAGTCTCTCTTACACAGACACAAACATTTATTTTTTCAAATGTTACTTTGTATATGAGTATGTCTGCATCCTGTCATGGTCTTAATGAATCATAGACATTATGCATGTAATGTGCTGTCTGAATCCAAATGGATAAATCTATACCCTAATTAGTAAACGTGAAATCAAAATATACCCAAATATTAAGTTTATTAATGCATATTCCTTGTCTTATGTTGCACAATTCATTTATGCACATCATTCCAAAGGAAAATATATATCTTCATTATATTTTAGCAAAATGTAATCATTAGCCCCACCTCTTTTTTTTCTCTGAATATTCAGTTTCACTTGGAAATACATCATAGTATGGAAGTTAAATGAGTTCAAGCTGTATGAAGTGGTAGTGAAGATGTTAGCGCAGTGTTTCATTCCCTAGTATGTGTTTACTGCTGCATATGTTTTAGTCAACAGAGGGCGTCATGACTTTATATTTGTCATATTCAGCCCTGCTTTCAAGCTTTGAAATTGTGGGATCAATTGATTTCCTCTATTAGTTTTTAAAGGGCATCATATAGATAGTTAGAGGAGAGATCACTTTGTCTGGACACCATCCACTGAATACAACATATTAGTTATGACATGATCAGGGCCGTAGCTAGCGGGGTGAAAGGTGGTAATGATTCTAGGGGCCCACAACAAATTAAAAACTGTACTTTTTAAAAGGTAAACTGCCCAGAGCAATATAGAGTCAGGGGGCCCAGAAATATTTGCTACAGCCCTGGACATGATTTAACTGCCAGACTTGGCTCATATAAATTAGATTAGTGAATATAATAGATGATAAATGTCACATGAAAAAATTAGTGGTGGATATAATAAAATATTTACATATCATAGTATTTTGTAGTATTGTAATATTTGTTCTGTCTTTAATTAATGCTAAAACATTGTTTTTATATATTGGGAAAATACTGTATAATGGTAAGGAGTGTCTAATGAGAATATCCTTTAATAGAACATTCGAGATTCAGTACAAGTTCAGCTCAATCTGTAACGAATGAGGCAGCGAGGAGATGCGGATCTAAATGCAGACTTTTATTAAAAAGGTAAACAGGCAAAACACAAAGGAAAAACCCTCGATGGGGAAACAAAACATAAACAAGTAAACTCGGGCAGGGGAAACATTCTAGGCTTGACAACATACAACAACAGACAAGGAGAGAACAAGAAGCAGGGCTTAAATACACAGGGAGTGATGACTAAATGGGACACAGGTGAGAACAATGAACAAAATGGCAGTGATGATGACAGGTGGATACTGGGAAGTGTAGTTCTTTAACAAAATGGCAGTGAGACACAGGGCAGACAACAGAGGAATGTGACATAGCCCCCCCTCAAAGAAGCGGCTTCCAGACGCTCCTCAGAAAAAAAGAAAAAAAGGGAATACTCCAAAAAAAAAAAATAAAATAAAAAATCATCCAAGGAGAGGAGGGGGTGCAAACAGACAGACCAGCACAAGGGGCAAACCGACAGATCAAGGGAGCACAAGGGGCAAACCGACAGATCAAGGGGGGCACAAAGGGCAGGCAGGAAGTCCAAGGGGGGCACAAAGGGCAGGCAGGAAGTCCAAGGGGGCACAATGGGCAGGCAGGAAGTCCACGGGGGCACAGAGGGCAGGCAGGAAGTCCACGGGGGCACTAAGGGCAGGCAGGAAGTCCAAGGGGGCACAGAGGGCAAGGACAGGTTCAGGTGGTCTGGGAGCTGGCCACAGGGCAAGGATAGGTTCAGGAGGCTTGGAAGTTGGCCACAGGGCAAAGACAGGTTTGGGGAACCTGGGGGGAGGCCACTGGACAGGGACTGGGTCAGGGGGCCTGGGAAGAGACCACAAGACAGGGACCGGGTCAGGGGGCCTGGGAGGAGGCCACAGGACTGGAACAGGGTCAGAAGGCCTGGGAGGAGGCCACAGGACAGGGACTGGGTCAGGAGGCCTGGGAGGAGGCCACAGGACAGGGGTCGGGTCAGGAGGCCTGGGAGGAGGCCACAGGACAGGGGCCGGGTCAGGAGGCCTGGGAGGAGGCCACAGGATGGGAACAGGGTCAGTAGGCCTGGGAGGAGGCCACAGGACAGGGGTCGGGTCAGGAGGCCTGGGAGGAGGCCACAGGACAGGGGCCGGGTCAGGAGGCCTGGGAGGAGGCCACAGGACAGGAACAGGGTCAGGGGCCCTGGGAGGAGGCCACAGGACAGGGGCCGGGTCAGGAGGCCTGGGAGATGGAGCCGAGGGAGGCGATGGCTTAAGAGGCTCAGAAGGCGGAGCTGAGGGAGCCACTGGAGGCGGAGCCGGGGGAGGTTCAGGAGGTGGAACTGAAGGAGGCTCTGGAGGCGGAGCTGAGGGAGGCTCAGGTGGCAGAGCCATAGGACGCTCTAGAGGCGGAGCCCTAGAAGGCTCTGGAGTCTCTGGGTGTAGAGCCATAGGAGGCCCGGGAGGCGGAGCCGTAGGAGGCTCGGGAGGCGGGGCCAAAGGAGGCTCGGAAGGCGGGGCCAAAGGAGGCTCGGGAGGCGGAGCCGTAGGAAGCTCGGGAGGCGGAGCCCTAGAAGGCTCGGGAGGCTCTGGGAGCAGAGCCGTAGGAGGCTCTGGAGGCGGAGCCGTAGGAGGCTCAGGAGGCGGAGCTGTAGGAGGCTCAGGAGGCGGAACCGTAGGAGGCTCAGGAGGCGGAGCCGTAGGAGGCTCGAGAGGCGGAGCCCTAGAAAGCTCTGAAGTCTCTGGGAGCAGAGCCGTAGGAGGCTTGGGAGGCGGAGCCGTAGGAGGCTCTGGAGGTGGAGCCGTAGGGGGCTCGGGGAGAAGGGCCGTGGAAGACTCGAGAGGCTCTGGAAGCGGAGCCCTGGAAGGCTCGAGAGGCTTGAGAGGCAGAGCCATGGAAGGCTCGAGAGCCTGGAGGGGCGGAGCCCTGGAAGTCTCGAGAGGCGGAGCCCTGGAAGGCTCGAGTGACTTGAGGAGCGGAGCCCTGGAAGGTTCAAGGGGCGGAGCTCTGGAAGGCTCGAGAGGCTCGAGAGGCGGAGCTCTGGAAGGCTCGAGAGGCTCGAGAGGCGGAGCTCTGGAAGGCTCGAGAGGTGGAGCTCTGGAAGGCTCGAGGGGCTTGAGGGGCGGAGCTCTGGAAGACTCGAGAGACTTGGGAGGTGGAGCCCTGGGAGGCTCGAGAGGCTTGAGAGGCAGAGCCCTGGGAGGCTCGAAAGGCGAAGCTCTGGAAAGCTTGGAAGGCGGAGCTCTGGAAAGCTCGGAAGGAGGAGCTCTGGAAAGCTCGGAAGGAGGAGCTCTTGAAAGCTCGGAAGGAGGAGCTCTGGAAAGCTCGGGAGGCTCGGACGGCGGAGCTCTAGGAAGCTCGGAAGGCGGAGCTCTGGAAAGCTCGGAAGGCGGAGCTCTGGAAAGCTCGGGAGGCTCGGACGGCGGAGCTCTAGGAAGCTCGGAAGGCGGAGCTCTGGAAAGCTCGGAAGGCGGAGCTCTGGAAAGCTCGGGAGGCTCGGAAGGCGGAGCTCTAGGAAGCTCGGAAGGTGGAGCTCTGGAAAGCTCGGAGGGCGGAGCTCTGGAAAGCTCAGGAAGCTCGGAAGGCGGAGCTCTGGAAAGCTCAGGAAGCTCGGAAGGCAGAGCTCTGGAAAGCTCGGAAGGAGGAGCCCTGGGAGGCTCGAGGGGTGCTGGCTCTAGGACGGTCATGGCTACTGGTGCTGGCTCTTGGACAGTCATGGCTACTGGCGCTGGCTCTTGGACAGTCATGGCTACTGACGAGGGCTCTGGCTCGCAGACCGGGGCAGGCGAGGGCTCTGGCTCGCTGGCCGGGGCAGGCGAGGGCTCTGGCTCGCTGGCCGGGGCAGGCGAGGGCTCTGGCTCGCTGGCCGGGGCAGGCGAGGGCTCTGGCTCGCTGGCCGGGGCAGGCGTGGGCTCTGGCTCGCTGGCCGGGGCAGGCGTGGGCTCTGGCTCGCTGGCCAGGGCAGGCGTGGGCACATGCTCGCTGACCGTGGAAGGTGTGGAGTAGCGAGCAGAAGCTTCTGCCCTCCTCCTCCTCCTCCTTCGGGCTGACGAGGTTGAGCGCGCTGGCGTAGGAGCAGAGGAAGCTGGGCACACCGGCTCTGGAGCGGACCAAGCTGGCAGCGTGGAGGTGTTGATTCCCGTGGAGAGCACACCCGGAATCGAGAGGGGAGGTTCGTCTTGGCTTCGGCTTGGGAGGCGGAGCCGTAGGAGGCTCTGGAGGTGGAGCCGTAGGGGGCTCGGGGAGAAGGGCCGTGGAAGACTCGAGAGGCTCTGGAAGCGGAGCCCTGGAAGGCTCGAGAGGCTTGAGAGGCGGAGCCATGGAAGGCTCGAGAGCCTGTAGGGGCGGAGCCCTGGAAGTCTCGAGAGGCGGAGCCCTGGAAGGCTCGAGTGACTTGAGGAGCGGAGCCCTGGAAGGCTCAAGGGGCGGAGCTCTGGAAGGCTCGAGAGGCTCGAGAGGCGGAGCTCTGGAAGGCTCGAGAGGCTCGAGAGGCGGAGCTCTGGAAGGCTCGAGAGGCGGAGCTCTGGAAGGCTCGAGAGGCGGAGCTCTGGAAGGCTCGAGAGGCTCGAGAGGTGGAGCTCTGGAAGGCTCGAGGGGCTTGAGGGGCGGAGCTCTGGAAGACTCGAGAGACTTGGGAGGTGGAGCCCTGGGAGGCTCGAGAGGCTTGAGAGGCAGAGCCCTGGGAGGCTCGAGAGGCGAAGCTCTGGAAAGCTTGGAAGGCGGAGCTCTGGAAAGCTCGGAAGGAGGAGCTCTGGAAAGCTCGGAAGGAGGAGCTCTGGAAAGCTCGGGAGGCTCGGACGGCGGAGCTCTAGGAAGCTCGGAAGGCGGAGCTCTGGAAAGCTCGGAAGGCGGAGCTCTGGAAAGCTCGGGAGGCTCGGACGGCGGAGCTCTAGGAAGCTCGGAAGGCGGAGCTCTGGAAAGCTCGGAAGGCGGAGCTCTGGAAAGCTCGGGAGGCTCGGAAGGCGGAGCTCTAGGAAGCTCGGAAGGTGGAGCTCTGGAAAGCTCGGAGGGCGGAGCTCTGGAAAGCTCAGGAAGCTCGGAAGGCGGAGCTCTGGAAAGCTCAGGAAGCTCGGAAGGCAGAGCTCTGGAAAGCTCGGAAGGAGGAGCCCTGGGAGGCTCGAGGGGTGCTGGCTCTAGGACGGTCATGGCTACTGGTGCTGGCTCTTGGACAGTCATGGCTACTGGCGCTGGCTCTTGGACAGTCATGGCTACTGACGAGGGCTCTGGCTCGCAGACCGGGGCAGGCGAGGGCTCTGGCTCGCTGGCCGGGGCAGGCGAGGGCTCTGGCTCGCTGGCCGGGGCAGGCGTGGGCACATGCTCGCTGACCGTGGAAGGTGTGGAGTAGCGAGCAGAAGCTTCTGCCCTCCTCCTCCTCCTTCGGGCTGACGAGGTTGAGCGCGCTGGCGTAGGAGCAGAGGAAGCTGGGCACACCGGCTCTGGAGCGGACCAAGCTGGCAGCGTGGAGGTGTTGATTCCCGTGGAGAGCACACCCGGAATCGAGAGGGGAGGTTCGTCAGCTGCGAACGTCGACAAGATTAGATCGATGTACTCCCGCCAGGTGTACCCCTCGATTCCGGGCGACTCTTGCCACCGGCGCGTAGGCAGGCCGACTCGGTACGTCGCTTTCAGCGCTTCCTCTCTCCATCCGCCAATGCTGGTCGCAGTGACAAAAAAGTAAGTGTATTCGCGGATCGACAGATCCGCTTGGGCCAGCTCATTGAAAAAAGCCGCTAGATCCATTGTTTGGTCTGTCGTTCTGTAACGAATGAGGCAGCGAGGAGATGCGGATCTAAATGCAGACTTTTATTAAAAAGGTAAACAGGCAAAACACAAAGGAAAAACCCTCGATGGGGAAACAAAACATAAACAAGTAAACTCGGGCAGGGGAAACATTCCAGGCTTGACAACATACAACGACAGACAAGGAGAGAACAAGAAGCAGGGCTTAAATACACAGGGAGTGATGACTAAATGGGACACAGGTGAGAACAATGAACAAAATGGCAGTGATGATGACAGGTGGATACTGGGAAGTGTAGTTCTTTAACAAAATGGCAGTGAGACACAGGGCAGACAACAGAGGAACGTGACACAATCAACAGCATTTGTGACATTATATAGATTACCACAAAAATAAATTTAAACTCGTACCTCCTTTTTAAAAAATATTAAAAAATCTGATTACCGTGAGGCACTTACAATGGAAGTGAATGGGGCCAATCTTTAAACAAAAGATGTTTTAATAGTATAGCCACAAGAGGTAAACAAAATAAATGTCAACATGATTTTACAGTGATTCAATCATTTCAGTGTAGTTATATCCAATCTTACACTCAGTTGCCATGACGATGTAATTCGACAAACCTTAGAATTACTGTAAAATGACCATTTAAACAACATTACACCTCATATAATACCTTTTAACAGAAGAATTAATGAAAGTGCTTTTATAAAATTATAAACTTCACATTTCTGTGTTTAAACCTTCAAAATATTGTCCCCATTCACTTCCATTGTAAGTGCCGCACTGTATCGATTTTTGCTTCTTTTTTTTTTTTAAGAAAAGGAGGTTCCTTGTATTGAACCCAGAATATTTATTTAAGAATAATAGGAATAACAAAAAAAAGTTAAGCCTTTAGCATGAGGGTGTGAATAATATATTGTAGTATTACTCACTACCATATGCGTGTCTGTATCACATAGTGTGAAATCTCAGTACAGTGTAATTTATAAACCATTGGCCAATCATAACTCCTCTTCAATCATAGACTAAAGCCACTGTGACAATGAACTGAAGCTTTCAGTGTGTATTGTATGTGTATATGAGCATGTGCTGATGTGATCGACTTGACTGAGAGGTTATACGTATACAGTACAGTAGTTTGTTAAAGCTTTATAATGGCTTATTTTTCAGTAAGAGGATTTGTGTACTCATTTTGCTCAGGTAATTGGATTTCCATTTTGAGCTCAGCTGTGTGTGTGTGTGTGTGTGTGTGTGTGTGTGTGTGTGTCAGAGTTAGATCTTCATATGTGTAACTTTGTTTTCTGTATTGAGTTTTAGGTCATGACCTCAGCATGTCAACACTAACAGATCTTGCATCTTTTTTTCTGTTGAATATGAAGCATATTTGATCTCACTAGATATTTTGTTTCTTATTTCTTTGCGATTTGGGGGTTGAAAATGACCTAGACGTGTTCATGTGTGTCATAGCGTAAACACTCCTAATATTTTGCGCAGCACAATTTGTGCCTTAATTCTGAATGTCGATGTGATATTGTGATGTTTTATGTGTAGTCACTCATCTCCTGTGTGTCTCTTTACATGAACTGAAGAACATCATGATTGTGGAGATAAGTCTGCTGTCAGATGAGCTTTGGGTAAACTCATTCCTCTCTTCAATTTAATATCCTTTCTTCAAATACATAACATCCTTTCAGATGCCTAATGGCAGATTCTTCTTCCGACTTTCTCATTCTTTCACTATGAACTTTTCAGAGGTCAGTCAAGCTTGAACCATTTATCCCAACAAAAGAACTTCATTCAGTGTTCCGACTGATTTATTAAACTGACACTTGTTTTTAGACCTAATTGGTATTCACATGTAATAATGTCATATCTGCACCGAGTACACATCCTTATTTTCTGCCGTACATTTGTATTTTTTTTGCATTGATGATAAATAATTAATGGAATTAAGACATCATCACATTTGATTGTCTTTGTTCATTTTTATTTAGGGATTTCAATTACATAACAAATTTCCACCAAATTGAATTGTGTAAATTAAATGAATAAAACTTAAAATATTTTATTATTCTATTTTATTTAGTTAAAGATCGAATCTAGTTATTAAATTGAAATGTGTAAATCTTACAATTACTTTTTGTGAGTGTGTAGTTATTGCTTTTCATGATAGGTTATCCATTTTATACATCTAGATGTATTATTTTAAATATAAAATAATACATCTAGAAGTGTAAAATACATTTCAATATGAAATCAGGAAAATATGAAACTTATTATGTTATATATGCTCTATCATGACAACATCAAAGCACATTTCCTTTACACAGAACCAAAGCAGCATCAGAACTGCCTTTATACTTGGGGCTGAGGTGGAGCAGGCATTATTTAGTCTGGCATTTCATCTTTACACAACATTTTTAGATTGGAATTATAGTTTTCACAAAGTGGGTTATTTTAAAAAATCCACTAAATCCCACAGACTTACAGACTTACTTATGGAATGATTAAATGGGCTGAGACTATTAGAACTCTAACTGTAAAAAATTCAAATGTAAACAAGACCTTTAGTCTGCTCTTTCCCCCTTTCTCTCTCTCTCTCTCTCTCTCTCTCTCTCTCTCTCTCTCTCACTTTCTCACACCTTCTGTCCCTACTTTTTCTGTCTGTATATCAATAATTTTTTTAATTAGCCTTAGTATCTTGACAAACTTTACCCAACTAGTTTTATTGTATATTAGTCAATACTAAGTATTTGTACACACTTGAATTTAGGATTCTCATGGTAATATATATATATATATATATATATATATATATATATATATATATATATATATATATACCTAAAGGTGCACGCAGTAACTTTTTGTTTGTATCACCTTGGACGTACAGTGACACCTAGTGGTGTGGATGATGCATCATTTAAAATCAACAGTTTTCAGTTAATGATGCCATTGTAGAAATTCAATTCACATTAGCCATGATTAATTTAATCTAATAGTGAAAGTGTCCAATAACAAGACGTTTACTGAGATTAAGCAACAAGCTGGTCATGTGATTCTAAAATGGCAGCCCCCATGGGTGCACCCCTGCCTCGTGTAGAATAAAACAGCTTTTATAAGGTGCCTGATATGACTAGAGTCCTCATTTCAAGAGGTGATGGTTTTATACATTTGTTTCAAAATTACAATTCATTTCTTCAGGAGTTAAGCTTTTTAAATGGGGAAAAAAATAACTGAGTGTACCTTTAAGAATTCATAATTAGATTTTATAGTTTCTTTGTTTGCAAGACTTCTTAAGTTCTTCTCTAGAGTGCTTTTGAAGTTGACTGTGTTAGTCATCTGTATTTACTTTCATCTCAGTGTCTTCATTCACACAGGGCTTTGTGGACACGTGAAAAACCATAAAAACTCTGCTGAATCATGTTGATGCCTTCAGGCCCAAGATGATATAAGTAGCTAGGTAAGACTACAAACTGGAGATTAACTCATTAACAAAAGATTATTACTCCATGACTGAGCCACGGGCTGGTGTAGTTACCTTTTTTACTAGGTCAATACAATAGGACTGTGGGTGTGTTGGTATTAATGTTTTCAAGTGAACAAATTATTTCTCTTTTTATGTGTGTGTTACCAAGGGCATAGATTTTGGGTATTGGGGGTGACCCCAGTAATCAAAACAAGCAAGTACAACCCCCCAGTATTTATACCATGATCAATGGAAACATGTAAATGCTTCACGCTGCAACCCCCCTAATGTTCAAGCCAAATCTTTGCCCTTGTGTATTACAGTTTACTGGTGAAACGGGTGCCCAGCGGGACTGGTTATCTTCAAGAATGTAAGTAGTGGCTGTTAAGAACAGTGCTTTTCATATTATGTAAGGGATAATCCACATCTAGGTGTGCATTAAACGTTTTTAAAGCATGATATGGAGGCAAATACGTACCGTGCGGTTGTCTCCGTGAGGTGCGTTCAAATGACAATATAAATCGTCTTGCCTCATCTTGCCAGACACATAAAATGCATTTAACATGTTCCGGTTTCCTTCTCTCCACCTCCATGCAAAACAGCTGAAGGTCAAACCATATTTTCTTTACAAGCGCTTTGGGTGAGTGATACACTAGTTTCCTGTAGCACTTCACGGTTAATTTGAAGACGGCACTGCATGATATGATGACGTTGTTTTGTGATGTGACGGTTAATCCCAGCTTTTATGAGCAGAGGCATAATGTAACAGAATCACAGACTCGAAGATAGTGTTGAACCTGGAGGTATAGTTTATTGTAGGGAAAAGGGAAGTAGGAGAAACTGAGTGCACAATGACGTGCAACGGAGTGAGTATCAGGGGAGGTTGATGAAGGGGCGATGGAGTGATGAGCCTTGACACACCTGATGGTTGGAGAGGAGAACTTGGGAATAAGTCGCTGTGATGAAGGAGCGAGGAGCCCGGAATGGCGATAGCTGGAAGGTAATGCTGAGGCACTTTGAGGAAGGAGCGTTGAACACGCCGGAGCGTTGGAGAGGAGATAATCGTTGTATGTTCACTGGAACGAAGGAGCGATGAGCGTTAGATGGAAGCCAGGAAACATCTTGGAGAAGGAGCAGGTAAGTGAGTCTATGTTCACGTGTGAGATCAGACAAAGAGTGAACGGAGAGTGGAGCTTTTATCTTGTGACACAGATTGATGAGGGAACAGGTTTCAGGTGCGGGTGATTAGTACTCTGGAGAGAGGGAACGTGGAGTGAAAGTGCTGGGAGTGTCAGGCTGAACTGTTACACATAAAACTCTCTCAATGTCTCATTACTACGCATTAATATAGAACTGGGATTAAAATTTACTGGACCTACCTGTGTATTAAACGGTTTTAATGCACTCATTTCAGGCAATCAGAATCGAATATTCGAACAGACCATGGTGTAATTATAATTCTGTAACTCTATACTTGTCACGTTGTTTGTTTTTGTCCTGACAGGACCGTGGCATTATCGGCCCTTTTCTGTCTCGTGTTTCATGTACGTTCTTTGTGTGAGCGCACCGGTCCAGATGTTGGTTATCACTGTGCGCAAGTTACCACCGTATGCTCACGGATGATGTCACGGTCCTGTCACCTTGTCATGTTGTGTTTTGTCTGACAAGGATCATGGCATCATCTTTCCGCCCCTTAGTCGCTCCTTCCTGAACCCTGCCCAGTGGCTACTATCCAGTTCACTCTCCCTTCTGCACTGAGTCCGCCTCCCTGGCCGCCAGAACCTGCCTCTGCCATTGTGTCTCCTCCGAGGCCTCTGGACCACGGCCCTTTATTTAAACTCCCTCCCTGGTTTCCTTCCCTCCCTTTCTGTTGTATTTCCTGTTCTTCGTTAAGTGTTCATTTTGTTTGTCTTGTTTTTTATTTTTAAGTTTCTGTTGGGATGCCAGAAGGCATCCCTTTGGGGGGATAGTACTGTCACGGTCCTGTCACCTTGTCATGTTGGGTTTCTGTCTGGAGGGACCGGAGGGTACCACGTCTCGGCCCATATGTCAGGAGTAAGATCGCCCAACCCGGGATCCTTGACATCCAGTGACAGTTTTTTTGTTGTTAATAAATCCTATAAACATTTACTCTGCTTTTGGGTCTGTTTTTTTCTCACTGTTCCTTGTTACAATACACATATACAGTATATATACTGTATGTAGTTTGTTTCATATTTCAAATTATTAGAAATATAAAAAAAAACACAAACTACTGCTGCAATATTTAGCAGATAGAACCATGACCAAGGAGTCAAGAAATCTGGTCCTCAAAATAAAAGCTTGATATTAAAGGTAGTGTGTAATTTCTGTACACCAAATGGAATCACAAAAATAATGACTGTTTTCAATCAGGTTTCCCCAAACATTTCCCCTGTCTTGGTTGGTTAAACAGATAGATGCACCCCAAACTCATGCCACTGGTTGAACCAAAGTTGTTGTCAGGCTATTGGGATGCTCAAACAAATAGTTTGGGGGAAATTGACTTGAGAATAACTTAATTATATATGACTCTGCATATTTAGCTGGTATACGAGAAAGTATTTCAACTACGAAAAAATCCCACACATCACCTTTAATCACAGGTTGATATTTCTCTTTCAATACCATTATATAAGAATGTAATTTCTGTTCCAGATGTTGGATTTGTGGTCGGCCCCAGTCGTTTTGTGGTTGGCTATGCCTTGGATTCCAATGAATATTTCAGATATCTCAGTGTAAGTCCCTTTTTATCAACATTTGGCAACATTTTAACTGTTCATTCTCACTTTAAAAGAATGTTCCGGGTTCAATAAAAGTTAAACTCGTCACTCCTTTTCTTTAAGCTGAAATGGAGGTTACAGTGAGGCACTTACAATGGAAGTGAATGGGGCCAATATTTGAAGGGTTCAAAGGCAGAAATGTGAAGCATATAATTTAATAAAAGCACATTCATAAATTCTTCTGTTAAAACGTTATTATTATTATTATTAGTTGTTACTGTTATTTATGTCGTTGTGGCAATGAAGTTATAAAATTGCTATAACTTTATACAGAACTAGTTAGTAAGTGTTTTTATCACTCTGAATCTTGTTAACACATATCTTGTGGCTATACTTTTGAAACAGTGAGTATTTTAACATTTACGGATTGGACCCATTCACTTCCTATGTAAATGCCTCATTGTGACACAGATTCTATAAAAAAAAAAAAAAAACATTAAGAAATGTATGGACAATGTTTGTGGTAATCAAATTTAGGCCACACATTTGAACTTAACTTGTATTGAGCCCAGAAGCTCATTGTGAGAATCTCCCCAGTGGAAGAACTCTACCCATGTGTCCACATTCCATCATCAACCCCACTGAACATACCAGAGAGTTCAAAAGTGACAACTGCTGTTAGATCACTGTATTAATGCTAACATTCTGCAGAGAAATATAGTGCATTTCCCTCAACAAGTTCCTCAAAAAGAAATTTCCTCAATTATTGTACGTTTACTAGAACTGTAATGATGTATTACTGAAGCAAAGCCTGTAATATCTAGCATGAACTGACAGACAGCATTAGCAGTGTGAGAATTAGGAAGGAAAGTCTCTTTGCAGCAGCACAGTTGTCCATTTGTCTCCATTTGGAGTGCTGGTTGCTAAGGGTAAGTGAGCTGTTGTGAAAAATGACACCCACTTCAGAGAGCACCCAAGGCTGTTCAACTCAATTATCCAGCAATCTAGTATCTATCTCTTGCATGCATACATAGTAGACAGTGTAATATCTATATCTGATAGAATTGCTGGCCTTATACATATTTACCAGGTGTTTCCCTCATGTACAGCAAGAGCACCGTTTGTTTGCAGATTGCACTTGGTTTGATATTTTGTATTTTAAGCGTGATTATTGGGTGTACCAGTGGTTCCACTGAATTCCTCATAATACATTTTTTTCTCTCTCTTTCCATCTCTCCTCTCATAGCCCATATGTGTGATCAGTAATAGAGGGAAACAGAAATATAAAGTCTGATGAAGATGATCTGTGATCTCCTCTTACATCAATATCTGAATATGAACTCAGGAGGATGGAAGCAGACCATGCATGGTGTTATTAAATACTTTCAAAGAAGATCTCTTGTGCTCATTCTTTCCTTTGTTACAGTCCAGTCTCAATAGGATTAAGAGGCTCTGCTGAGTGTATTAGTTTAGAGAGTGGCCTTCATAAAGGGTGCCATTAACAATGCAATTCCATGCAAACTGTAACTGTAACAAATTTAACTGTTGTAATTGATCAATCCATTGAAACTGGTTTACTTACACTTTATGCACAAATTATACTATGTATTTAAATGAGTAGTTCAGCCAAAAATGGGAATACTGTCATTATTTATCCTCATGTCACTCCAACAACTCTTAGAATATGGTAAACAAGTCAATATGCACTGCTTTTGCTGATTTTTATTTATTTGTTTATTCCGTTTTGGGTGAACTATTTCCTTACAAACCCATCATACCATTCACTATTAACCAGACTTTTCATTCAGAACGTACAAGATGTGAACTACATCTTCAGTAACTGCTGGCACAATTTTAAAGACTTTATAATGTTTTTTATTCATGTTTACATTCATAAAAAATGTTGTACATTGTATAATATTTCCATGTATTGTATAACAATATTAAAATGTAAAGCATTCTTATTCATTGTCTTGAGCATCCCTTTTCACTGTATGTTCTGAACAATAGAGATGAAAGCATATCTGTTTGGTCATGGACTATTCAACATGGTATTGTTACAAGGATCAGCAGTCATCCTTCAATTAGACACCTCAAACATGCTGCACACCTGTGCACACACAATGGGATGAAGTGGAAAAGAACTTGTCTAGTTGTGTATTATGTAACAGACACTATTGCTCACTGTTTCATTTAGCCTCTTTTGGACGTCTAACTGCTATCCATGTTTAGTGCAGGTAAAACATGTGGTGTATTTCTGTCTGGAGGGGGGGTTGTTGGTGGAATGTGGGTTGAGGGGTGCGAGGCGAAAGTGTGAGCTCGAGGCGATGGTCTGTGTTCCGCGCCAGCTACCGAGTCCTTGAATAACGTGTTACATTATTGATGATACTTTATCTTTTGGCTCTCACATAACTCAACTTAATAAAAAATTTAAAATAAAGCTTGGGTTTTATTTTAGAAACAAGTTTTGTTTTTCGTTTAATGTAAGAAAGAGGTTCGTTTCTGCTACTTTTTTGCCTGTACTTGATTACGGTGATGTGGTGTATCAATTTGCTTCTTCTCATCTTCTCTACTCTTTGGATGCCGTCTATCAAAGCGCTTTGAGATTTATTTCAGATTGTAAACCTTTAACTCATCGTTGTATTTTGTATAACAGAGTAGCCTGGCCCTCTCTGTCTATTAGAAGGAAAATGCACTATTACTTATTTATTTATAAGGCTATTCTGGGGTTGTTGCCTTCATAGATTGCCTCATTCATAAGAAAAGTATTTTGAAATATTCCCTCCGGTCTGAAAATTGTTTTACCCTTTCTGTTCCACTTGTAAGAACTGAACTGGGAAAAAGGGCTTTTATGTATGCAGCTCCATTTGAATGGAATCGACTCCAAACAAAATTGAAATTACAAACTCTGGTGCCTATGGAACATTTCAAAACTATTATTCGGTCCATTGAAGAAGACTCAATGATGTGCAACTGTTTTAAGTGTTGAAATTTTATATTTGTTTTTGATTTGTAATTTTGTGACTGTAACTGCTGTCCATTCTTGGCCAGGACACTCCTGTGAAAGAGATTTCTAATCTCAGAGAGATTATCCTGGTTAAATAAAGGTAAAAAAAAAAACAAAAAAACATACGAGTAATGCCAGTCGGTGGAGTTTCTGGTGCCCCCTTAGTGAACGATAGTGCCCCCTAGGGAGTTGGTGCCCTACTGAATGTTGCTATCATTATGGTACTAATAATAATAATAATAATAGCATGGTATTATATGTTAGATTTTATATTCTAAAATAATATTGTTAAAATGATATGTATACTGTTGGCTATGTACAGTATATATACTCTATATAAGTGGCTTGAGAAAAATGTAAGTGTATGATAAAAAATCTAAGTGCCTGGTAAAATTGGGCAATCTCCCGCCACTGTGGCTGGTGGGTAAAAAAGTTAATTTTACAAATCCTGCAGAATACGCAACAGTGATTAATTCCTGGTTTCAACACGGGATCCGAACCCGGGTCTTCCAAGCTGTATGATCTTAGGGAAGTGGAACTCAGAAACAACATGTTGATTTCTTGTGTGATCAAGATGCCCAAGAACCATTTCAAATAACATAATCTAATCAGTTTACCTCCATTCTAAAACATCTGTCAAATTTTTTTTCATGTCAGTATAGTTCATAACAATAGCTATTTTGAGTCCACTACCAGTTTCACAATGCTTAAAAGATTAGTTTATTTCTTCATCAAATAAGTTAATTACTGTCTTGTACTTTTGTCTTTTTTATTTTCAAATATTTGTTTTTCCTTTGATTCAAAAGTTGTAATGTTGTGACTCATCATGGAGCTGGTTGGTTTTGTTGTTTGTTTTCTTTGAACTCTTTATTTTTAATTCCTTTGGAAAATATGAATGGGAAAAACCAAGGCCACTGAAAAAGTGTTAGGCTCGGGTCATTGTTATTTTAATAAATACTTGAAACAGGTCAGTGATCAGCAGTTGAACATACAATTGGTGACCACAATAAAGTAAATATGCATCAATATATTAACTTCAAGAATGCCCCTTTGCTTGTTGAACAGCTTCAGTCATTTCTGGGATTCTGTCATGCACGTCCTGACCTATTTAACGTTCTTCAATAGCGAGGGATGAAGGAGGTACACATTTACTTCCCATGCTTCACTAGTTTGGAGGTATTATCATCCTGGAATTTGGGAACATCACAAATGAAATGTATTTACAACAGGGTCAACATGGTCTCATTAAATGGCTTGATATTTCTTGGCCATTAAACAACCCTGCTGAGCAATAATCAGATCTAATGACTCCCACAGACTGGCCATGGCATTATGTAACTCCTTTTTTAATAGTTGGCAACAGACTTTGTGAGGTGAAGGCATATTTTGGCTTTCAAAGGTAAGAAATAAAGTCAACAATGACTCAGAGCTCCAGGTTTTGTGCTCCTTATAGCAGGCTATGTATCGTTTGTGTGTGTGTGTGTGTGTGTGTGTGTGTGTGTGTGTTTGTGTGTGTGTGTGTGTGTGTCAGAGTTAGATCTTCATATGTGTAACTTTGTTTTCTGTATTGAGTTTTAGGTCATGACCTCAGCTTGTCAACACTAACAGATCTTGCATCTTTTTTCTATTGAATATGAAGCATATTTGATCTCACTAGATATTTTGCGATTTGTGTGTGTGTGTGTGTGTGTTTTGCTATGTTTTTTCTTTTTTAAACAAGTGATTTGATACAACAGCCTGTCATAACTACTTCTGTTTGCTAAGGCAAGCATCACTATTGCAATTGCTCACACTTAGAGTTAGGGACTTAAACAAGCCCCTTATAGTACGTATTAAACTTTGATGTATAAACTTTGATTAGTTTTCCACAGTTCTTTTGAAAACATTTAAAGGGATTAATTAGATCACTTTTAGAGGTGACACATATCACGACTCACCAGTCAACTTCTGTGACTCAGAATTAGCATGCGTAATTATGATTTACTTCAAAGTGAACTAGTCTGTCCTGATGTGCATGGACTTGCAACATTTTCAACTGCAGAATAGTTGGAGGAGCTTCCTGCCATAACTAGTCTCACAGATCCCCAATATTCCCACTGCAGAGCAAGTGCAAACTGCGTTTCTGCCTATATGATCCAAAATGTATAGAGTAAGCTGAAAACTGTTTGAAATCAGAAGGAGAAAGGGAAGCCTAAATGGTGTTGTTCCCAAATCTAGTGAGCTTTGTGGGCACATTCCCAGCACGAAATTTAAAAAAAAATGATGGCAGCCAAATTATATTATCTTCTAAGATTACGTCTTTTGTCAAATTTTGAGGCAGAATCTAATGCATCCCTCACGGATTACCAAAACCACCAAACATCGTGACGACCTCAGGGAAAAATCCATCCAAGATGGCGGATGAATCGAGAACAGTTTTGATTACAAAAATATTTGTGTCTATAACAGTTAGTATCGATAAGTAATTTAGTAGTTCAATCTAATTTGTAATGGATTATTTTACCCAATATTTGTGTGAGCAAAATGTATGCTAAATAAAGTATCAGCTATTCGCACACTTCACATGTGCAGAACTGCTGCCTATGTGTAACGGGAGCCAGCAGGTAGGTAGCTGGCCAGTGTTTAAAGCTCAAACCCCTGGCCTCAAGAAGCACACTAGCAACTGACACTAGAGGTTGTAGCCTTTAGCCTCCTCGTCAGCGTGCCCACCTCCCATGCCGGAGATGCCAAATCGAATCCTATTTAGAGTGGGTCGAGATGGACTGGTTACGGTGGTGCCGTGACCCGGATGGGAGTGAGGTTTAGGAGGTTGAGTGTAATGGGAACCAGCCAGTAGGTAGCTGTGCAGTATGTAAACCTCAATCTCCTGGCCTCAAGAGGTGCACTAGTGATTGACCCTAGATGCTGTAGCCTTTAGCCTCCGTGTTAGCTCGCCTGCCTCCCATGACACCGGTTTAAATCATGCCCAGAGCGGGTCGAGGAGGGCCGGTTACATATGTAAAGCATTCCAAATCAGTCTCTTCTGAAATTCCATTTCAGTCAGGATGCTGCCTAATAAGACAACCTCTTCAGTTCGGCTAATTTAGTTATTAGAACTACTTGTCATGCCAAACAGTTTTTCTAAATATTTTCTATATTGTTTTCTAAAAGCGCAAGTACTAAAAGTGTTTAGGGTTGATAGTGACATAAGTGATGTAATAACTGTGTTTACTATCACAGGATATCTATTTCTTTGTTATTATAAGACAAATGAGTACTATATAATCACACATATTACTGTTATGAAATAGGGAGTCAGGAGAAGGCAGACGGGGGATGCGGATCCAAATGCGGTTTTATTGTAAAACCCACAAGTAACAAAAGGTAAACACAAAGAAAAGTCCACGATGGGAAAACAGGAAACTAAAACACGAAGAACACAACTCAGAACTCGGGCAGGGAACACGTACCAGGCATGACAACATTCCACAAACGAACACAAAGGAAAAACCCCTCAAAGGGGAAATAAACATAAAACTAGAAAACACGGGCAGGGGAAACATTCCAGGCTAACAACATACAACGAACGACAAGGAGTGGAAAGCAAACAGGGTTTATAAACACAGACACATTGAAGACTAAATGAGACACAGGTGAGAACAATGATGAGTGCAGGCAGTGAGGGAGGCCGAGAATTGTGGGAAATGTAGTTTTAGACAAGGACAGTGAAACACGGGGCGGACAACAAGGAAAACGTGACATGGAGCGTGAACGGTGACGGGTGAAATGGAAAACACGGAGTAGACAAGGACACATGACATGAACGTGAATAGTGAGACACAGAACACAGGGTAGACAACAGAGGAACGTGACAATTACCAATATATCATGCCGTTTTTCTGCAAAATGATCAATTAATAGTATCCCATATGTGTGTATATGTACATATTATGCTAATTGTTACTCAAGGTGCCACTTGATTTGATTTACATTTGACATTGCTATTTGACGAAGTAGCAACATGGAAGTAAACTATAGCAACTGCAGCACATGAACAGTGTGATATGGCTATTGACATTTGGGTGTACTACTTAAAATCTGTAAGTTGTTTGTCTAATTAAACTAAACAAATACCGGAGAAAAGATGTGTAGCTAACGGTTTATGTAGCGGATGTGTTTTGTGTAGATCAATATGTGTTTAACAGCCAATGTGTGAAAGAAATTAATCCCGTTCTATCATTCGTTGCATAATCTGATATATGAAAACTGAATATGTTGTATTTAATTTTTTCTAATTGTCTTAAAAATGCTTTAAACATTTTACACCATCTGGGCCTTTTGTAGATCCATTTGTGATAGATATACAGTACTTGACGGGTCGCTAAAGACCCAAGGTATGTTATAATGTTTTGACAAAACACCCGATAAGTTTCGTTATGGGGCAGCTGACCGGGTGTACCTCTTACAGCGCCTTTCCGCTCTTCTCTCCCATGCGCGTTCACGAACTGTGAACCCTGGATGTCCATCCTCCTATCCCTCTGGCTCACGACTTCAGCAGATTTATTTAAGGGTGAAAATTTAATTCTGATATCAGGAAATAGTATTGTTATGTGAATGTGAGAAGCTACTCTAAAAGAACCATGAAAGGAAAACACCCAAATGCAAACACTTCCCGCATAGTCACTGTTTTCAAGAACATGAGTCATGACTTATTGTATCTTCAGGTCATGTTTAATGCTGACAGTTTTCCTGTTACAGAGGTGTATAGGTGAACTATGAGCTAGATTTATGCTATGTGTCAGCTCTAATCCTATAATTAAACACAGACTGTGCATTGTGGACTGGCGTCACTAGGGGTCGGAGGTTTCTCTGTCTAGAATAGATACTTTATTCACAAAATGACAAAAAATCATTTGTATCACTTGCTTGAATGTCTGATTGTTTGGCAGAGAGATTCATACAGGCCAAAACTCAGAAAGGAATAACAGAAATATGCACTCTATGATCACAACTTGCCCCTTGAAAAGAAAATGAAAAGAATTACATTTACAATATTGCACACAATGGGCCAAGGCTTTGAACTGGGATAAATGTTATGAATAGGGATGGGCATTGTCGAGTATTCTAACCCACAATAAATGAGTAATCCATTACTAAATCTGACTTACGCTTTTTCTCGATCTGTTTTACACATTTCTCCAAGCTCAAGTCACTGCTCTCAAAACAATTAACACAGCAATCTGAACACTTTGTATTTGTCCTAAACAAACTGTAAATTTTCCTTGATTTTCATAATTTTCTCGAAACACTACACACAAATTTCTCTGATCCAAGATTTATGCTTTCATAGGAGATTGGGTCAGATATGAAACTTCAATAAGGAAGAAGATGAAGAGGAAGAACAAGACAAAGAAGAGGTGCAAACTGAGAAGAGGTAGAGTTGGTGAAAGAAGAGGAAATAGGAGGAAGAAATGGTGGGGAAATGGGAAGGTTTTCTCAACTCTTTCAGGGGTGATCATTGAAAGAGTTCAGGAAAGACCAAATGGAGATGGTGTAATGATGGTGAGCAGAGAGAAAGTGGACAACAGGGTGGAAGAGTAGAGTAAAGAAGACACAGAAGAGGCTCAAATGATCTGAGAGTCCCTCTAATAGATCATATTATGAATCACGGTCTCTCTGCGACACACAAAGAAATTGACCTAATGTGAGCAGATCTACAGTGATTTCAATCTCAACAAAAAAGAAGAGGGAGAAATAGTATTGGTTTGCATGCCAAAATCAATGTCCAAAATAACTGTACCATCTGTGCTTACTGTACCTTCTTACATAGGCCTATAGGGTTTTTTTTTGTTGGGACATTTTTTTTTTTTTTGCAGTAAATTGCCTAATCCTCTTTCCAGAGAAAAAGTAGTAGAAAACTAGAAATTCAGAGAAATAAAAAAACAACACATGGAAATCTTTATTGTGGATATTTTTGATAAACGTGTAAAAAATTCTAATTTGAAAAAGAGTATTTTAATAAAACTTTTGAACTCATCCAGTGTAAACGGTACATAGAGACCAATATTGACTGCATTAGGGTCAGGAACATAAGCTTACACACACACACACACACACATAGTGATCTGATGAGCCTCCGAGTTTCTTGTACTGCTTCGCATTTTCTTTCCACCATAAAAGCGGAGCCTCATTTGTTGGTCTGCGTGACTCTAACAAGAACCAAATGCCAATAGAGTAAAATTAAATAAGAATCAAAATATTGGAAGTATTGCCATACTTGGTTTTGCCTGTGGTCTTAACTGTACCTGCGAGATTTGGTGAGAGATTCAGAGAGAAAGTAGAGTGCAATTTAGCATTGCCTACTGCAGGCAAATGTGCAAACGAAAATACATTTGAGATGTTAGACTGTTTTTTAATAGTACTTGGTGAAGAACAAGTACTCGATTAGTCGATTACATATGCACATCTCTAGTTACGAAAGTAACATTTGTTTCTAAAAATGTTCACCCTATCACTAAAAACACAAGTGTAAACATGAAACTAATGTAATAAATTAACTTATTAACCTTGTTTCTGTAAAGTTAGGATGATCCAAACTCATACATTTTTTGTTTGCAATGCATTAAAAAAAATTGAAGTTAATTCTCTTCAAACAATAGTCCAACAGCAAAAGTGACAATATAAGGTATAATAAAACTTTACAGCTTAAATAACACATACAGTATGTATATAGACACAAGATATGTGTCCCCTCCTTCCAGATGTAGCCTTATGTAATAATCACCAAATTTCATAGTCATAAATTTAAGAACAAAGCAGAATATTGTCATCTATTTTTTGGCCAATGAAACACTTTTCTTTTCCTCAGAAGCACTAATTTTAACAGACTTATAATTTAAAGGAATGTTCCTGGTTCAATTCAAGTTAAGCTCAGTCGACAGCGTTTATGGCATAATTTTGTTTTTATATAATTTTACAGAGGTACTAAAATCGGGTTTCCATGCATATTGTTTACATCTTGCGGCTATACTTTTGAAACAGTGTGTATTTTAATGTTTTCGAATTGTCCCCATTCACTTCCATTGTCAGCGCCTCACTGGAACCCAGATTATTGCTTTTTTTAAAGAAAAGGAGGGGCGAGTTTTGTGGTAATCAATATTATGCCACAAATGCTGTCGTTTGAGCTTAACTTGTATTGAAACCGGGATATTCCTTTAACATAAATAGGGTTTATCAGTTTGATTCTGATCACTGAAAGCTGGAATGGTCAAAATTCTTGAGCCTGGAACATTCTTTCAATCAGTCATATTCTTATATCATCTTACATTTGTCCTCATTTTCTGATTTGACGTTATTTCATTTAAGTGGCTTCCACTCAGTCAAGGAGCGAAAACAAAGGAACGAGAAAAGCACAAAAGCAGCATCAAGCTGACGTCCTGATTCTGGAGTTTTAGTTTTGTTCTCATGATTTGCCAGATAAATAAAAGTGGGGCATTGATAGAGGACATTCACAATAGAAAAAGGGAGGAGCTGCTACTTTTTTCATACACCTGACACATGACTCCAGCATTTGAACAGCAGGATGGAGTTTCAGTGTGCTAGTGAAAACAAAGCAACCCACTCTCTGTTTGGCTGTTTAACCACAGTTTTGGTCAGGTTTGTTTACCATTTCCAAGCCCTAGACGTCTCAGAGGTGAATGTGAATTTAAAAGTTATTTGTAAATTACGTTGAGGTTGCAGAAGCTACGATTAATAAAGCTGTGACCATTCACCTTTCACGAAATATGAAAGGAGAGTTTCATTTTAAGGATGATTGGTTATATAATCTTTATGGGAGCCAAACTGTGTCACATATTGCAAAAAGACCCACTTAGACAGATAAGCAGATTGATTCTCATGCTGTTTAAAGTGAAGTCAAAACAAAGATGGATACTCTACCGGTTTATAAGTTAAAATTAGCAGGAGTATTTCTATGTATGTCACAAAGAAACATATGCAGCTGACTGACATTCTTCCCGGTATGGCTGCTTCCCGAGAGAGTGTCTGCCGTGGATTGAGGTCCATTTCAGAGCAGACTGAGAGAGAGAAATTCCCTGGCCTGGGAAGCATTGTGAAAGTCCCTGGTCAGGACGACCTCGGAACAAAGGCCACCCAATCCCTAAAACAGGTGGCCCCCTTCTGCTGGCCTTGAATGAAAGGAGCATTTGTGCGCACCTCTAGAAACTGAACACTTTCCACGGTGCTCTCTTTTCAAGTTATTGCTCTCTCTCTCTCTCTTTCTCTCTTTCTGTGTGTTTGTGAATATCTATCTATCTATCTATCTATCTATCTATCTATCTGTCTATCTGTCTGTCTGTCTGTCTGTCTATCAAACTTATAAATAATATGTGAAATGTAACTATATACTGTACATTAAATATGTCCATAGCTATGTAGTTTTACATGGTTGATTGTCATAAATGAGAGTAATACAAGCTAAAATAGCTACCATAACAAATTGCAATTGACTTCACAATACAGTTCCTCACAATATGCATATCTGTAATATATAATTTGACTAAATATATAAATTATATATAACTATAGTTATAGTTAATAGGCACAAATGAAAATAATGAAATCTGAATTAGTGCCAAATTTTAACAGCCCTAGATCAGCTCACTAAAATTAAATATTACACATTATAATTACAGTTTTTATCAATCGCTTTGGCTCAATTTTTGAAACGGTCTTAACTTTCTCTAAACTGTAAGTGCAATTGTCACAACTGTTTTCACAACTCTATTGAATCTGCAAAATGTAGTAACTCACCCAAAACATTTAATTAATGCCTCAAAACCTAGTTATTGTGTCAGTAAATTGGCCAATGCCACCAAAATCAACCAGCCGTACTGGTCAAAATGTTTAGATGATTTTTCACCATGGCAGTCAACCCTGGAAAATGTTTGTTATATACAAATTTCATTTTTGTTCTACTTATTTGCTGACACTGACTGCTTGCTGTATACAAGAATGTGTATCACACTGAGCTTTAAAGATACCGATTTGAACAGTAGGTAAAAGTTTACTGGGAAAAGTCAATACTGTACAATACTGTAGGACACAGAAAAAGGATTTGCACATTTATATGTATACAGTACATTTATTTCCGTAGCAATGTGTTACATGAAAACTGAACATTCACTTTTGCATGTCCATTTTTCTTACATATAAAATCTTATATAGTGAACAGAAAATTGCCACAAAATGACCCAAAAATAAATAATAAAAAAACCTTGCAACAATGAAAAACCTGTGGTAGATCTGTCAAAAACAATAAATTGCACCTCCTCACAGTACGTAACACTACAAGTTCCCGTCTTCCTAGTGGACATCTTGTCGCTCTTGTGGGTCTGGACAGAGGTTTAGAATATATATATATATATAATGGTTGTACAAGGCAATTACTTTTATGTGGCAATGGTCAACTTTGCTCAGTATTACAGCTCAAAATGAATAAAGCATCATTGTAGAATAAGTGTTGCTCACGTTCTCATAAATAAAATCACTGATTCAAGTGTATTGGGATGGCAAGGGTTTGATGGATGACCTCTGGTCAAGCTCTCTCAGATTGTGAGCATAGCAGCCACTCCTTGTGTATGCAGACATTCCACAGTCAATGCCAATCGCATGCCAGAACTGCCCAACCCCGCTTTGAAGCAGGCCAACATGTGACTCCAGTAATCTAGACAAACAGTTGTATTTGCGAAAGAGAGAAATGGAGAAATGAAAGACAGAGGGAGAATGAGGGATCTGGGGGAGACTGATCCATAAACGAATGTATCAACTTTAAAAGGAAATTGTGTTCTAGTTTGGGCAAGAATGGAACTAGTAAATAATACAGACTTGAGGATTTATATTACAAGAATCCAATGACTTTATGACTGAGCTTG
This sequence comes from Xyrauchen texanus, assembly GCF_025860055.1. Classification (NCBI taxonomy): domain Eukaryota; kingdom Metazoa; phylum Chordata; class Actinopteri; order Cypriniformes; family Catostomidae; genus Xyrauchen; species Xyrauchen texanus. Next base: position 39,106,352 of record NC_068281.1, on the reverse strand, counting down.
ATCTTATAGCCAAATTGATTGTTCTTCATGTACATTTTTGCAGAATACATGAATAAATATTAATCTTATTTTTATAAAACAATATTTGTTTATAACCTACAAACCACATGCACTTCTTAAAAGAAATAGCTTAAAATATGAATATATACTGTAAAAAAGGGTTTTATAAGCCAGGATAATTTCTTATTTATTGATGGACTTTATGTCAGACCACATGTGTAAAATGTAAAGTAAACACTACATTATCCATTGAAAGTAGAGAGATAGAATCATTTATAAGGAACAATGAGAAAGGGATGTTTGCAAAGATAGGCTATAATATGGTTGGTTTTATCACTCATTAACTTTTTATCATAAGTTGTCAAACAGGCAAGCACAGATATCAACACTCAGCATACAAATCTCAGTGATGGTGACCATTAACAAACACTGTAGATTTGAAAAATGCAGAAGATCATTGTGAGTAATTTTCTGGTCCTGTTCACTGTCACAATATACAGTTGTCTCTTAATTTTAATAAATTGTCGAAATACTACTGTAAAATACACTGTGAAAGTCATAGTCGCCAGGAATTACTGTAAACTCATACAAATTATTTTTTTTACAGTGCACACACACACACACACACACACACACACACACACACACACACACACACACACACACACACACACACACAGTTTATACTTAAATATCACATTGACATACGTATTCAGACCCTTATCTCAGCACTTAGTTGAAGCACCTTTGGCAGAGATTACAGCCTCAATTTTGTTTGGGTATGATGTGACAAGCTTTGCACACCTGGATTTGGGGATTTTCTGAAATTCTTCTCTGCAGCTCCTCTCAAGCTCTGTCATGTTGGATGGGGACCATCAGTGGACAACCATTTTTAGGTCTTTCCAGACATGTTCAATTGGGTTTAAGTCCGGGCTTTGGCTGGGCCACTCAAGGACATTCACAGAGTTCCTCAGCCACTCTTGCGTTGTCTTGGCTGTGTGCTGAGGGTCATTGTCTGAGGTCCTGAGTGCTCTGGACCAGGTTTTCATTAAGGGTATCTGTATTTTGCTGCATTCAGCTTTCCTTCAGGGGCAGTGGTGGCTCAGTGGTTGAGGCTCAGGGTTACTGACCAGAAGGTTGGGGGTTCAAGTCCCAGCACCATCAAGATGCCACTGTTGGCGGTTGCTCTGGGGGGATTGTCCTTGTAATAAGTCTCTTTGGATAAAAGTGTCTGCCAAATGCATAAATGTAAATGTGACCCTGACCAGTCCCCCACAGCATGATACTACCACCACCATGCTTCACCACTGGGATGGTATTGTGCAGGTGATGAGGTTCCTCCAGACATGATGCTTTGAATTGAAGCCAAACAGTTCAATCTTCATTTCATCAGACCAGAGAATCTTGTTTCTCACAGTCTGAGAGTCCTTTAGGGGCTTTTTTGCAAAATCCAAGTGGGCTTTCATGTGTCTTACACTGAGGAAAGGCTTCCGTCTGGCCACTCTGCCATAAAGCCCAGATTGGTGAAGTGTTGTAGTGAAGTTGTCCTTCTGCAAGTTTCTTCCATCTCCACACATGATCTCAGCAGCTCAACCAGAGTGACCATCAGGTTCATCGTCACCTCTCTTACTAAGGCCCTTCTCCCCTGATTGCTCAATCTGGCCAGGTGGCCAGCAATAGGAAGAGGCCTGATTGTTCCAAACATCCATTTAGGAATTATGGAAGCCACTGTGGTCTTGGGAAACTTCAATGCAGCCATAAACACATCTGTAGCCTTCCCCAGATCTGTGCCTGGACACAATCCTGTCTCTGAGCTCTGCAGTCAGTTAAATTGACCTCATGGCTTGATTTTTGCTCTGATATGCATTTTCAGCTTAAAGACCTTATGTAGACAGGTGTGCCTTTACAAATCATGTCCAATCAATTGAATCTACCTCAGGTGGACTCCAATCAAAGTGTAGAGACATCTCAAAGATGATCCAGAGAAATGGGATAAGCTAAATGTCAAGGGTCATAGCAAAGGGTCTGAATACTTCAATATGATATTTCAGATTTTTCTTTTTATGAAATGTATCAAAAGTTATCAAAAATCTGGGTTTTGTTTTGTCATTATGGGGTATGGTGTGTAGATTAATGTGAGATTTTTTTTTAAAGCATTTTAGCATGAGGCTGCAACATTACAAAATGTGAAAAAAAATGAAGAGGTCTGAATACGTTTTGAATGCACTGTATAATAAGCAGTGTTAAACAATTTGGGTCAGTGGACATTAAACCTCATGTATCAGGATGAACGTTAAACCTCATGTATCAGTAATAATGCAAGGCATTTTTACATGTTAAAATTCTGCAATTGATGTACAAAGAAACAGTGGCTGCCAGTTGTTTATTTAGATTATTTGGGGAACAGTAATTTCTGAATAGGTCATGCCTGTTTTACAACATATGGGTTAAATTTTTAGGAACATTAGAAGTCAGAGGAGCATAATAAATCACTAGGACTATAGGTTATATAGGAATATGTATATAGGATATAGGTTATTTACTTATAGTTAGAAAAATAAAGATTAGCCTCCAAATACATATAATTATTTTGACTTAGCTACAACTTTAGGACTCCAAACAAAAAGAACATAAAGACAATCTCAGCAAAACATGAGGGTTAAATTATGATGTAAAAATTTGAAAAACAAAGGGGAAAATATACATTGTAATAATTAATTGGTAGTTATAAAATCGGTTTCTCTTATATTGTTTTCTATAAAGACACCAAATTAAGTGAGATAAAAAAAATTATTGAGTGACTTGATAGAGAGACCAGTAAGTTTGCATGACTAAGAGTGTAGTATGAACGTTTTTAGGTGAATTTTAAAAACATTTGACAGCAAAAAATTTTGTTTTTTTTTCAAACAAAAGTTTAAAAGGAAATAATGAAAGGTAATTATAAAGACATTTTCTCTTATTTTACTGCTCATTAAAGCACTAACGAAGTGAGAAAAAATAAAATAGACAGACTGTTTACTTTTTGTTGTTGTTGAGAGAGCAGATGCTTGGGGGAAAATATTATTTGTTACAACGCCGCCCATTGGCTGAAATTTAAACGTGAAGCGTTACTTGGAACCTGATTGGACGGACGCTTCGCCTGCTCGCAAAAGGGCGGTGTTTCCAAGGATTCCGTGAAAGCTCAAGTCCCGATCCAGTGAGTGCCGCACGCGTGTGTCGAGCTTGTCCGGGGAGTTGGGAAACTTTCTCATTGTTTTTAGCCAGCAAAAACACTCGGATAAGGAACATGACACGAACCAACGCTATCGCCCAAACTATTCTAACGAACCAATGAGTTCTTGGTCCGCAATGGGCATTCACAGCAATACACCAGCGCTTTATTCCCAACAGGTAGGTGCTGGATAGCCATTACAATACCAGTTAGCCTTTACTTTGTTTTGATAGCTACTCATGCTAACCAGAGCCAACGGCTTTATATTTCACACAAAACAATGAAAGTTCACCGATTCCGGGATGAGATGAATGTGTTAACTTGATAAAAACAAAGTTTAACACTTTTAAAGTATGTTCACAGTCTGTTGTGTTTGAGTACACGACATCAAATCCACAACGGAAAGTTTCCAAGGCTGATTAGACTGACCACACCACCTCAAACCTCTCAATTTACAACCCGAGTATACACTTTAATCTGGGTTATCATTTAATGTTAACGGGATTATGTTTGTTTAATTGGCTCTTGTGTTTGACATCTCTCAGTTCGAGGTTTTAATGGAGAAGAAAAGGGATTCATGTAACCATGTGGCACTGAGGAAAGGCTTGCGCTTGCTGTAATAAGCGTTTTTTAGGGCGTTTGTGTTGTGCGGAGCCTATTTGGTTCTTGCGTTCAACGAGGTTACTTTACAGCACCTGTCAAAAAATACAACAACATAACCGTGAAATCAGAAATCGATTACAAATGTATTTATAAACGAATTTCATTGCTTTGAAACGAAAATTTCACTTAAGTACTGTTACCCAGTAACCACTTGCATTACTTTTGAACTTGAAGTGATTGATTCATGTTATGGTATGTTTAGTGACATTATATGATCTTATATTGATTCTCTTGGCCTGCGATCTGATATTTGCCGATACTTCAGTCTGCCGCGATACGATTTCGATTCAGATCCCTGCGATCGATATTCCGATATTATGTGCCTATTATACACAATTAAATGGTTTTTGTCCTCAAATGTAACCAAAACATAATTTGAATTTTTTGATCTTTCTGAAAAGTTTAAAATCCACATTGGGACATCCACAACAAGATAAGGTACTTAAGATGTTGGAAAAAAAATTATACAGATAATAATATAAAAATTGTCTCACACAAGTGATCATCAATCCTTTGATTACATCTTGTTTTTCAGTTTAATCCAATTCAAAGTACTTACCCATGACTTGTTTCCAACTATCTGTGCTATCCACGGTTTTCTTGGCTTCGACATCCACAGTTCTAATGTAAAGTTCTGTTACAGATAGGATGGGATAAATGTTAGTAAGGGTGTAGATGTGTTAAGACTAAGAGCTGAGCAGGTGTTTCTCTTTCCCTCGTTAGTGCTGTTCAGAATGTCGTCGTTGTCAAGATGGTTGAACTGCTCCATGGTACTTTAAAATATAAAATTATCATGCAAAATTCAAATGGGTCACATGTGCAATGATATCGATGGAAGCCTGAATGAATCGCGCATGTGAGCCGCTCTGCGTTTGTCACGAGAGCTCACATTTTAAGGAGAGGCAGGTTGATGTGCTCGCACTGATGCTGTCACTGGTCTGGTGCTCGCTTTTCGTGGGAAGCCCGATTGATGTGCTAACACTGATCTTGTTACTGGTCTGGTGTTCGCGTTTCACGGGATGCCCGGTTGATTCACTCACATAGATCCTGTCACTGGAGCTTGCGTTTTGCAGGAAGCACAGTTGACGTGCTCGCACTGATCCTGTCACTGGAGCTCACGGGAAGCCCGGCTGATACTCTCACACTGATCCTGTCACTGGAGCTCACGGGAATCCCGGCTGATACTCTCACACTGATCCTGTCACTGGAGCTCACGGGAAGCCCGGATGATACTCTCACACTGATCCTGTCACTGGAGCTCATGGGAAGCCCTGCTGATACTCTCACACTGATCCTGTCACTGGAGCTCACATTTCGCTGGAAGCCCGCTTGACGTGCTCGCAATGATTCTGCCACTGGAGCTCATGGGAAGCCCGGTTGACGCGCTCACACTGATCCTTTCACTGGAGCTCGCGTTTTGCTGGAAGCCCAGTTGACGTGCTTGCACTGATCCTGTCACTGGAGCTCGTGTTTCGCGGGAAGCCCAGTTGACGTGCTCGCACTGATCCTGTCACTGGAGCTCATGGGAAGCCCGGCTGATACTCTCACACTGATCCTGTCACTGGAGCTCACATTTAGCTGGAAGCCCGGTTGACGTGCTCGCACTGATCACTGGAGCTCTCGTTTCGTAGGAAGACTGGTTGACGTGCTCGCACTGATCCCGTCACTGGAGCTCTCGTTTCGTGTGAAGACCGGTTGACCTGCTCTCACTGATCCTGCCACTGGAGCTCATGGGAAGCCCGGTTGACACGCTCGCACTGATCTTTTCACTGGAGCTCGCATTTCGCTTGAAGCCTGGTTAACGTGCTCGCACTGGTCCTGTCACTGGAGCTCACGTTTCGCTGGAAGCCTGGTTGACGCGCTCGCACTGGTTCTGTCACTGGAGCTCGCGTTTCGCTGGAAGCCTGGTTGACGCGTGCTCGCACTGGTCCTGTCACTGGAGCTCATGTTTCGCTGGAAGCCTGGTTGACGGCTCGCACTGGTCCTGTCACTGGAGCTCGCGTTTCGCTGGAAGCCTGGTTGACGCGCTCGCACTGATCCTGTCACTGGAGCTCATGTTTCGCTGGAAGCCTGGTTGACGCGCTCGCACTGGTCCTGTCACTGGAGCTCGCGTTTCGCTGGAAGCCTGGTTGACGCGTGCTCGCACTGGTCCTGTCACTGGAGCTCGCGTTTCGCTGGAAGCCTGGTTGACGCGCTCGCACTGGTCCTGTCACTGGAGCTCGCGTTTCGCTGGAAGCCTGGTTGACGCGTGCTCGCACTGGTCCTGTCACTGGAGCTCGCGTTTCGCTGGAAGCCTGGTTGACGCGTGCTCGCACTGGTCCTGTCACTGGAGCTCGCGTTTCGCTGGAAGCCTGGTTGACGCGTGCTCGCACTGGTCCTGTCACTAGAGCTCACGTTTCGCTGGAAGCCTGGTTGACGCGCTCGCACTGGTCCTGTCACTGGAGCTCGCGTTTCGCTGGAAGCCTGGTTGACGCGTGCTCGCACTGGTCCTGTCACTAGAGCTCAAGTTTCGAAGGAACTTTCAAAGTGAAATTAATGTAATAAGGTTTCTTCATCGCCTGATAGAAATGCGTATGGACGTGGCTGACATGAGAGTATTAAAATAAAGGTGCATCTTAAGAATGTCTATATCGATATTTACATGTTTTATTGATAACATTGGATTGTTGATTATTGGATCGATGCATCGTTACACCTCTAATGTTTAGGTTTAGTTATATAATGAAGGGTGCCTAAAAACTGGCTTTTTTGCTCCTCCAGGGTGTTTTACCCAAACACGTGGAAACAGAATTGAATTGGATGTTAAAGTGGGATCTCTCAGGTGATTTGAGGAGATTTATCTAGATATGGGCTGCAGAGGTACTCCGGCTTTTCTGTGAATTGAAATGATGGCAACACATTGGAGGGATCCAGGCGATGATGATGAACTGAATTGCGCTGGTGGATCTCCACTCTGCGAGGTGAGACCCATGTTTTATCTTACAGATGATAATTGTGGGGTTTGAACCTACAACCTTTTTCAGACCAACCCAGATCTTTAACCAGTAGGCTGCACCAACCCCACACTGACTATGTTTATATGCACAAATGTACAGTAAATTGACAGAGGACTGTTGTCCTGCACTGCAATCATGTATGTGCAGTACTTTAAATCCAATTGAAAAAAGTAATTTTATTCAAAGGTTTACATGCCAATACTTCTGTGTAAAGGATTATTTAAGATCTGCACTTTCAGTTGGATAGAAATGTAATTTGGTTGGAGCTCAGACAGAATAAATTTTTCCTCCTGATTGGGGTGTTAACAAATGTTTTTCATTCCAATTGAGCTGTCAGTTTACAATGAGCTTACTAACAGATTATTAGGAGGCATGATAAATGGGAACTCAGTACTTTTTAAGATTACTCGTCCTATTGGTCCCAGTTGTACTTGTGGTTTTGGACGCTGTACTGACACCTGTGCTGCTTCACACTGAAAATGTTTGTTTATCTTTTTGTCTTGTGTATTTCTCCACCTCATACTACACACACATCCCTATTATGGACATTTTGGTATTTAATTCGAATGAATTTTCCCGTATAGGACTGTAATCGGTCAGCCACGACTCTCAAGCTCTCTGCCAGCCGATCACTGCCTTGTGCGCACGCTTGGTGTTTTTATATTGTGCTGTTTATCCATGATCCGCCATGAGAGCTGCAGGTAGTTGCAGATTGTTTCGTAACTCCAGCAGGGACCTGGAGTTACATACTTTTTTAATTTTTTTATATATAGACATTTTAGCCTTCCACATGCACATGTTCTGTTTGGACTGTCTGATTTGGATCTATATCCTGTTCATCAATACCATACCGTCACTCTGGACTATATTGTTGACTTGTGCCCCATTGTAGTTTGAGGTAAGTGTATTCTGTTTGTTGTTTTATTGTTTGTTTGCTTTTGTTTTGTTTACATGTACTTTTATGTTTGAGTATTGTCTGAAAGCAGTAGTTAAGTTAAATAAGTTACTATTATTGTCATTATTAGTGGTAGTAACTCAGTCAATTGAATGACACAGAGCCATGTGCTGTCAACCTGGAGCCCATAAGGGGGTGACCCACTGTATGTAAAATTAAACTGCTTTTATTGGGTTTCTCATTTGACTGGAGTCTCCATCTCATGTGACTGTACATCATCTTGTTCCACATATTTCTTGAAAAGGCTATTCATGTCTTTGTGTAAATCTTTTTAAATTAGCAAAACTTTACTTAGTGCTACGTTAATGTAGCTGATGTCTGCTGTGTGGGTTCTAGCCCCCTTCTGTAAAATTTTTTAAAAAAAAGCAGCTTAGTCCTAGTTAAGCACACAGTCAAAAGATTTGATTGGTTTTAGTTAAATGGTCAGGATAAGTCGTCATATAAGTGAGGTATGAATGAGACAAATTCTGATTAATTAGACATTCTTAATCAGATTGTTCTAAATAAGAACTGCTGACTGACAGAATTCAGTTGGAAAACTCACAGGAGAAACTTGTTGTTCAGGTCACAAGATCGAGTTAAGATGCAAGGTTGTTTTGTGTCAGTGACTGGGGTGGAATGCACAAGCTGTGCTGCTGCTTTATTCAGCTCTGGAAAGTGCAAATGACTCCTAAAAGAACATGTTCTTTTGTGTGGTATTATAAATACATATCAATAGTAGCTGCATGCTTGTTGCTGAAATATTGAAATTTTATCCACAGCAGTGCACGGTAAACTAATGCAGAAATATTTGAGGATCAAAAATCTTTTGTTTGGACTTTTGTGGCAAACATGACCTGTTAAGCATGCAGCATGCACATTTCAGCTCAAAGCATGAAGTAGTCTGGATATCTCTACAGGGTGTCTGAAATTATTTTGTTGTTCAAGAGCGACACAAAGTGCTGTAATCTTTAATCATATATGATTGCAGTGTGCAGAAGGCGAAATTAAATTCCTTGGATGTTTTTGAAGGAAATACCCTGGCAGGCTTTCTTGCTAGCAAGGAGCGTCCATTGATCTGCGAGCGCGCTGTGGGGGAAGCATTTCTGAACCAGATGAACCTCACCACCAGATCACAGTGCTGCTTTAAAGCAAACAGCTGGTGTGAAACCCCTTCCTTTAAACACATGGTCAATGTGGGGACCATCTGAGAGCTGACAGTCAAATAACACTTGCAATATTTGTTTTGATGTGGAAGTGGGGATGAACTTTTCTTCCACGTTTCTGTAATTAATGCTGGTGTGGTTTTGGGGCTTTGATGCTGACTTGGCTAAAAGGGTACGGTTGGTTTGCTTTTTTCTTTAAGTTCATTTATAACACTGCCCATGTGTTGGCTTGTTCCTGGTTTGAGCCATCTTTGGCTGTCTGGCTTTTTTCTTCCAAAAATGTGTGGTTGATTCACAGGTGAAGTTAAGTGGACGACTGATACTATAATAGGTATTAAATATGATGTAAAATTAAAGTAGACATTTTAAAACGGTGAATTACAATAATAGCTGCATTAAATAGTGACAATGAATAAATAACCAAAAATGTCACATGCAGGCCTAGTTTAATTGCACCCATGGGTTATCAGTTCGACTTCAGTTTGACACCAAGCCTAGTTCTTCATGGGGCTATTTATCCTAATATAGAGCATCTTTTCTGCAAGCCTAGTTGTTTTAAAGGCGTATTAAAGAAACTTTCATTTTAAAAATGAATATTTTTGTGTTTGTTTATTTGATTATCAATTAACAAACCTACAATATATTTCTCAGCAAAAATGTTGTTGGGCATTTTTGAGTAATTTTGCAGTGGAGTACTGAAATGGGTACAGGGAACAGTGTGCACAGCTGACGGCTTGTTAGACAAATGTTAAAGAGGTGAGACTTCTTCTCGCATAGCAAACAGATGAAATGGTGCATACTAGATGCTTTATAGATTTTTACTATAATAATCAAACTATTTGTGCCACTTTATCACCTGTGGTGTGGAAATTAGAAGCTGACATTTGCACTCTCACAGAAGCAGATATCTCATGTAATCAACCTGGAGCACTAACCTGTAGATAAAATGTAATTAAAAAATCGAAAGGCCTCGGATAGATTTATTCTAATTAAAAATGTAATGCTATTACATAAAAACGATAAACAATGCTTTAAATATATAAAAGTTATTTAACATAATAATAGTGTAAAGGGGTTCGTGTTTCACTATTTATGATGCCATACAAAGGCTGTAAATACACGGGACACCAACAAAACAGTTACTTGATTTGAGTGTGGATTTTGTAGTTACTGAAATGTTCTCTCAACCTAGACCTGATCGAGACCTGTCTGTCACACGCCAACTTAGTCTAAGAACCCCAATTTTGACCTAAATGTGAAGTTACGGTGTTTTGCCTTTTCACAGTAATCAATGATAAAACAAATGTAGATGCTTTAGGAATCGTTTTGAAATCAGTTTGTGACTCCCAGAATCCGAATTGTGAGGTGCCTAAAGATTCCTGAACCTAGATTGAAGCTCATGTAGTGTTGTATAGTACAAGCAGGACAATTTCTCATTCGCTTCACATTTTCTTTTCACCATCCTTATCTGTTGGATGATATGACTCCAACAAGAACCAAATGCGCAAAGCAAAATCAATTTGCGATTATCGATTAGTGTTATTAATAGTCGACTAGCTAGTACAGAACCATTACTTGATTAGTCGATTATTCATGCATATCCAACTTGCATATAACCATTAATGACCGAGTTCCTGATAAAAGGTTGATAATTGAGATCAGATGACAAGAAAATTGGTATTGCCTTTAGAAATCCTGACTGGAGCATCCCCACCAAGCAGGCACATGCTAGTCTGAAAATGGCCAAATATTGGCTCATTAATCGGCCCGGCCAATATGTCAGTCTATCACCAGTGTTACTTTATTTTAATTAATGCTGTACTGCTGCGATATTAGTTCACCCCCATGAATCAATATTTTTGTGCACAGTTGGACGACTGTCCACTGGCTGTCTGAATGAACACCTTTGTATATTTTGCTGCCTATTCATGGTGGGTTGAAGGTCATCTATTTATAGAATTTACAGATTTGCGCACACAGCAGCCCTCCCCTTTAATCTAATATGCTGCACTGACACTGTTTTTCAGCTCAAATGGAATCAGTGGATAGGATGACTCTGTTGTGCCTGTGGTTGGTCTGACTCCAATACAGGTTTCAAAGTGAGTGATGTGGAAGGGAAACTTGTTGCCTGCATGCTGATTAGATGAGCTGAGGTTTTAATGTGTGATCAGGAAATTAATAACATTTCTTGGTTGTCCAGTATCTGTGGGCTGATGTTGATGGAAAAAAAAGAACTTTGGATTAACACTAGTTTTTAATTAGTAACTCTCTTCGTTATTATTTTTTATGCAAAATTGGTTCAGTTTATAGTAACAGTACTTACATCAAATGACATTTGCTCATCATACTAGGCCTCCAGTGCAAAGTTACTTATACTAAAAGTCTCCTCATGCATGAATTGTGCACAAGCTACTGATTGTCATATAATTAACTCCTGGGCCGGAAGGGAAAATATATTCTCAATTCAATAGAGAAAGACGAACTGCCCAGAATAAAGTGTTCTTTATTAGTTTAGGATGGAGGTAATCATTGGCTCATGTAATGAATGACATTGCATTGCTCAATTAAGCAAAACTCCATAGTTCATACAGTAATGTTTGTACATTTCAGCCTGAATCAGTATTTTGCTGTAGCAAAAGGCTTTATTTGGTGCAAACCTGTAGCAGAAATGCTCCACCTGCAGGACTTGATGTATTCAAATGAAACTAATATGATTACACGGGAGTCTGCATGTTGTTTCCGAGAGTTCCTGTACCATGGGATCAGCCATATTATGCTGAATCACTGACAAGCAGCATCTCCTATCAGACATTTTTGCAATGACTTCAGCGTGTTTACCTTCCTAGGGGCCTCATGAAATCCATTATAATTAGTTTTTTCAAATTCCACTAGATTCCCCCACCAAATTCTATGTTTTCTGATTTATTTTCCCTGAATTCCATGTTTTTAAGTTGAAATACAATTTATTATTAAAACGAATCAATTTGTCTAATAATTATTTTTCAATTTCACATGCCTAGTTAAATGGTGCTTTTATTTTGGCGTAAAACTGGATGTTTTTGACAATTTCACTTCCGGAAAAGGACTACCTGGATCGGTATCGGCTCCGGTACTGACGTTTTTGATGGATCGGGTATTGTTCCAATGAACCCGATCCAAATCCGATACTGTGTGTTAGTCATGTTCGTTACTGTCAAGCTCCAAAAATGACATAAAAGAACCATAAAAACACCATTAAAGTAGTTCATATGACTCGTGCATTTTATTCAAAGTCACTTGAAGACGCGCAATAGCTCTGTTAATCACAAAAGGCTGTGTTTAATAAGTAAATATATAATATGCACGTGGAGCGCCAGCGCATTATTGAATGGCGCTGCTCTGTTTCCCCACACCCTCAAGGCTATTTTTAACCTTCACGCACTGATCTCAGATGTAGATGCTCAATATTTTGGTTCACTTATAATATGCATTTGAAATGGCACTGGAGCTTCATTTGACCAGAATTTGAATAAGAAGCTAATTAAATGGCGTTACCGAAGTGCATTGTGCTAGCAGTGTGGAAGACCCGGGTTCGGATCCCACGTTGAATCCAGGATGTAGTTGCGTTCTCATAATCAGTGCTGAGCATGAGGTTGCATTTTTTTTCCCACTGTTGTTAGGTTTTGGGTTGGGGGTTCTGTTTATAAAATAAAATTTCTTTGTGGGTGAACTGAAAAAAAAAAGTCTCAATTTGGTTTTTTTTAAGAGTACTCTAAGTGTGAAAAACCCTGTAGCCTATTTGCAGTTGAACATGTGAAAAACATGACCTTTTTTTGTATATCATAATTGCAGTTCAAATTGCAATATTGTTCCAAAATAATTTTTGGCCAAATCGTAAGCCCTACTTCGTATCATAATATTAGGGTTTCACAGCCTAGTGGCATTAATGCAGAATATATCATGTACAAGAGACTTGACTTCACATCAAAAGAGTATACCACCACACCATCCATATTCTATTCTTACATGTTCTTTCACGCTCTCACTAAAATGTTACTAGTTATGAGTATGTGAAATCTGAGTGCTTGTTTGACCACGTGCTTTGTGTATTAGGTAATGAGGAGCGTGTCTGTCTTGCATGAGTGGCACAACTCTGTTTGTTACGTAAATGCAGTCCAGCGAGATGGAGAGGGGAGACAGGCGGAGGAAAAAAACAAACACACCTACGCAAACAAACCCTGATTCCTACTTTATCAGTTGATTCTACGCTCATAAAGGTCTTTAGTTTCATATTCTGTAAAAACAACAAAGATTGAACATCTTGCTTTTCCAAAACCCATTTGTGAATTATTGTTGTTGTTGTTGTTATTATTATTATTATTATTATTATTATTATTATTGGGGGAAAAAAACATTTCCATTGCACATTTAAAGTAAAATTTACATCCAAAATGAAAATTGTTATTTACCATCATGTCATTGTATGTTGTTATTTTGATCTTATTATGCATTATTTGAATCTTTAGAGAGCTTTTTCCATACAATAGTTCATAGTGACCTTATCTGTCAAGCTCCTAAGGAGAAAAAAAATCACCAGAATAACACCACTAAAGTAGTCCATATGAATTGTGCATTATATACCACGTCTTCTGAAGCAGTACAATAGCTGTGTAATTTAGATATGCATGATTCACAACAAACACTGTTGGTTCCCAAGTGTCACGAAACCAATCACAAAGGAGCAGTTTGAATGTGTGGAATGGAGAATTAGATTTGTTTGCAGTGAAGGGGAAGATTTTAAGTGAATAACAAACCATAATTTCGGTCCGTTTCTTACAATAAGCTATCGCATTAGCCTGCTTTTTGAAAGTAATGCATAAGTCATACATTATGAATTACTTGGTGTTTTTTCTCATCAAGTATAATTATGGGGTAAAGTGCAAAATATATATATATTTTTTTTCATTCCACCGTTGTAATGCTAGCTACAAAATGTTTTTTTGTAAATTTAAAATGAAGATGGTTGGACTTCTGTTTTTTCCATTTTTTTATTATTAATTAACACCATGTGAATTAATTTTCAACAATTCAATGATCAGAGCCAGCTTACCCCGACATTACAACTTGAAGGGCCATTTGATTTCCACGATGTGAGAAATATGAACGGAATTACTTGTTCTGGTCATAAAAATTTTATTTGGTTTAAAGTGCAAAAATTTGGGATGAAAATGTATGTTTGAATACAGTTACATTAAAATCGTGGTATGTCCTAGTATGATTATTAAACCATAAAAGGCTGTGATTTACTGTAATTAAATATATAATCTTTTTCAATTTGAGTGATGCCGGCTGCTCATACACTGAAAACACTTCATCATGATCATCACGAATGTAAGCAAAAAGAACATTATAACTAAAATATACCCACATGAATTGATATTAAATCGAAATCAGAATCAAAACGCGAGCTTGTGAATCAGAGTCGAATTAGGAAATTTGTATCAATACCAGCCCTAACACAACAGCACCGAGGCAAAACAGTGGATGCGTTTCTTAGGGATAAATGGACACTGAGAGCAGCTATACAGTTGGAAAACAGATAAATACACAACAAATAATAAGGTGGTGTATGATAATATATATAGCGCACAACACCGCTTATCACCAGGAGCAAAATTATGTGATTTAATGTAACCGCAGTGCTTGGAGTCGCAGGACAATCCTCGCTCTGTATTCAGAAGTATTTCACAGCATCAAAAAAAATAATTCTCTCCTGCAACAATTTATTGAAGCAATACATTCTATGGAAGACACCCCACCATAAAGAATGCATAAAATACTGTCCTTTAATCTGTCCGACAATAATTAGGGCTGCAACTAACAGTTATTTAGGTAATCAATTAATCTAACAATTATTAGAACGATTATTCGACTATTCTGTGATTATTGCAATGATTAATCAGTGGCTCTTTTTATTCAATACTTTTTATTATGTTTAATTCAGTAAGATTCACTGCAAAAAAAATCCTGTTTTCAAGTGTTTTTGTCGTGTTTTCCATTTTAAAAATTTCAAAAAATCCTTAAAAGATACATTTACTTCAGAAGCAACATATGAGATATTTAGACTTGCTTTAAGAGGATGTATCTTAAATAGAAGTGTATTTTGTATGTAAGTGTTTTTTTCCACTTGGTTATCCTTCTGTGAGTGCAGTAAAAACAAAATATACGTATATTCAAGATCTATTCTCTGAAAGCAAGTCTAAATATCTTATATGCTGCTTCTCAAGTGAATACATCTTTTTTAAAGGATTTTTAGATATTTTTAAATATTTGTATTTTTAATATTATATATTCAACATTCTCAGATAAAAAAAAGTTGTCTTCTGCAGTATAGCTGCTAAAAAAAATGTACATTGTTTTAAAGGAGTTTTAGATATTTATGTTGGAAAACAAGCCAAAACAAGTGTATTTTGTTGCAGTGTATAATGGATCGAAGACTATCTCTCACGTTTCTGTTCAATTGAATCCATCTTTAACTCACAAAAAAAACTTGTATTAATAAAGCTGCGTATTGCAAATTTTCTTCACGATAAGAAATGCACAGTGGGCATAGATTATAATTAAAAATGTCATGAGCCATCATGTTATAATCTAGCTGCATTAAGCGTGCGCGCTCGCGAGACTAGCGTCCCTGCGACATAGTGTATATCGATCAGCCGGGTGCAGTTTAAAACTCTCCCCCTTAGATCGGTACATTCACACAACTCATAGAAGAGGTGCTGACTGCACAGAGAAATGCCAGTTTTGGAGTTTGTAGTTATTAACATGATCTGCTTTCATATTATCTTAACTTTAATAAAGCTATAACACATTAAATATAACCATGTTTAAGAGGTAATGCTGGGGTGTTTCCTTTAAAAATCTCTGCAACGAGAGTGCTTCTGTATTTACTTATTTGGTATTTTTGTATAATTCCCTTGTACTTTGCGATCTACATCACCTGAAGCTGTGAAAGTTTAGAGTGCAACTGGACTGTGATCTGTGTAATTGTTCCTCACCTCAGTCGGGCATGAGCTGTGAAAAAAAAAATAAAAAATTATTGTCGATAATCATTTCAGCCCTAATTAAATGTACATTTTATTGTTGAATGTGGTGAATTTCTACTTGGGCAATGCTTTAAATAGAGAATTAATTGAAATGTAACTTCTCAAAGTTTACCATGCTAATGTGACTAAATGCAAACCTACAGTGCACTGTTAGCACGTGTAAATGTTACGAGAAGTTGCATCTCTTATTTCATCCCTTTAAATGAACCACACCACATTAAACACTCTAGCAGGGCTGGGTGAGATGGCTACAATTTTTTAGATGTTCCGTTAAAACATATAGCATTTTCTACAGCAAATATTAGACCTAATGTATACAAACATAGTCTGGCTGTGTTATACAGATACTAACCAATGTGAAAGATACCCAACCATCCCAGTTTGTCCCTTTAGATCCAGATCTTCACAAGAATAATTGTTAATTGAATTGCTTGTCCAATGAAGGATTGCAGGAGCAGCATGTACAATTTAGCACAAAGTTTCAAAATAAGTGATTACCAGTAAAGGAATGAGAGGAAGAAAATAAGAGGGGAACAAAATAATAATAATAATAGTAAAAATAAGATATCTAAGTAAATAAGTTAAGTCTAATTTGTAAAATAAGGGAGGGGGGTGGGGTGCTGCCGCTTCACTCTGATAATAACACCTTAGTCATCCATATTTAATGGTGTTTGCAAGCTCTCATAGTACTCTAAGAAGGGGGCCCAGACCTTCCTGAATGTTTGCAAGGAGCCTTTAAGGGTGTATCTGATCTTCTCAAGCTTCAGGAAATGCATAACATCTCTAATCCACCTTGTGAAGCTGGGGGGTGCTTGTTCCTTCCAGGAGAGCAGGATGAGATGCCTCGCAATCAGGGTAGTGAATGCTATAAGGGGGCGATTTTCAAGGGTAAATCCAAATAGGGCATTTACAGGGTTGGGGGTGATGTTTCTTTGAAGCATCTTTGTGTAGGCGCCAAAGATGTTGGCCCAAAACATGCTAAGTTTGGGGCAGCACCAGAACATGTGTATATAGTCCGCTGGTCGACCTTTACAGCGAGGGCACGAAGGGTCCACATTAGGGAAGATTTTCACCAGCCTTGTCTTGGACAAGTGTGCTCTTAGAACTATTTTGAGTTGTATCACGCTGTGTCTGGCACAAGGAGAAGATGTATGTGCTATGTCACCGCTTAACTCTGCACCACTTAGCATTTCATTGTTTATTTACTTTCCAGCATGTATTTCACAAACTTACCGTGAAAACACAGCTTAACTCCGCACTGTCTGCAGAACCACCATCAGCTCGGAGCTGCGCTCTGAACCACCATCAGCTTGGAGCGTGCTCTGCTGGACAAACTACATTGTGACACCAATTCTAATTGTTTTTTCTGCATTATATGTTCTAAAAAAAAAGTTTTCATATAGGTAAACATACGGCAGTACGATATATCTGTGAAAGGTTAATATCGACCGACCGATAAATCGGCCAGGCACTAACGTTCAGATTGCATTGCCTAGGCAAGCACAATGTGTACACGTCCGTAACCATAATACCAGCTGCACTTACAAGGCACATGCATGAGATTTTCACATTTAGGTTTACAGCTATACCCAAAACAAAAGAAATAAACTCTTATATTGTATATTTATATATTATATATAGAAAGGTTTTGCCACATGTAAAGACATTTAATAGTTTTTAAACCATTTTTAATTCTTACGGTTTAGTTACATTTACCATTACATATTTAATCACAGGTAATGGTGAAAGCGTTTATTAGCGTCATCCTTAACCAAAAAGAAATTTTTTCCTATTCAACCCATGTAATTTTATTAGTAATTATGCATATTGTTGGACCTATGCAATTCATGATAATATTTATACATTGTAATGTTTGATTTGTAAGGACATTTTGTAAATTTTTGCATGATTAATATTTTTGGAACTGAGTTGCAACCAATATAAAATCTGACTCTTGAAACCAAACCCTAACACACACCTGACATAACCCTTCCAAACTGTCTTCCATGTTGTTCTTCTAATATGGACATCAACAACCAGAAACAAGAAGGGTAATTCATTTTGCAACCCTCCTTTCAAGTGCCAACGTCTTGCAAACATCTGCAGCTGTTTTGGCTCAGCACTGCACCGGGAATCGGTGGATGATCTTTAGGCAACGTTGCTTGTTCCAGTTTACTTTATGGAGCACAAACATTTTAATGAAATACGGTAAAACTTTTATTGATCATCACCAGTTGTTGATGAGTTTCATTATGGAGGATTGTGCTTATGGAATAGGAATGCTTGTATTTTCGCACCTCTGCCGGAGGAGGTTTGGCAGTAAAGGGTAGGGTGTGAATATTAGGTAGGTGTAAGGCTATAAATACTCTGTAAACAGATTGCCGTGTGTCTGAAGCAAAATGCCCACTCTACATATGTTTAGTCACTGAGAGCCACTGGAGGCTCAAGGCCCCAGACATTTGATGTGACTATAAGGTACCCAAGCTTATTACACTTCATGACCAAAATATGTGGACTCCTAATTAATGGGTTTGGCTTGGCCCCTTATTTCCAGAATCAAATAAGATAAAACAGTATTTATTTTCAGAAAAAAAGTTTCAACTTATGAACCAGCCAACAAAAATGTGCTTGTTTTTATACTTTAATGCAAGCAAAACAAATCCGAACAGTGAATCCTTCTGTGAGAGGAACTGGTATGTGGTGTCTAAATTTAAAAAAAATGCTCCTCAAGGAAATTAACATCACATGAAGCATAAAACATCACCCACACCCTCAACACATGACATCAGGCCAGTCCTGACTCAACTTTCTGTGGGCGTTCCTCAGGATGTAGAGGAAAATGTGAAGGATGATGATGTCACAGCACATTTGATTCATCCTTGTGGAGATCCTGCTTTAGTTTGCGAATTAGGCTGAATAAAAATGTTCATGTAAAATCAAACTGCTTATTTTTCCTACACTTGACTGTTGTATTTCTCCATTTTTAAATGTAACATATTGGCACTATAATGCTATATCATGGCGTGGGACAAAGGTGTGGATGTCCACTGATACTGTTTGTAAACGGCAGCGTAACTCGTGTACTTAAGTCCAGTGTTCTTGTTTACAAAAGTGATTCATCGGTGTGTCAGCAGTGACCAAGTCATGATCGCAACAGTTCATCTCGGTCAAACTCTGACACATTGAATCCGTATTCATGTATAAGCGATCTTATGATCATTCATATTTTCCCTGTGTTATCATTATTGGCATTAGTGACGCACAAATATCATAGTGGGAATGAACTGGGTTGCTCTGTGACAGTTCAGCTGAAAAGTGTGAATTTGCACATGAGACAAGGTTGTTTGTCCTTAATGTTTCTAATGATTACATTTGTCTCTGTAGGATGTGGCAGATAAGGATGATTCTTCAGGAGTGCTCTTCAAGCCGGAGGAAGAGCAGTTTTCCTGGCCGGGGCCTAAAACGCTGCGTTTGCAGCGCACTTCACAAGGCTTCGGCTTCACTCTGCGTCACTTCATCGTCTACCCACCTGAGTCAGCTGTGCACTCCAGTTTTAAGGTAGCGTACATCTTTTGGCAACTGCTTGTCAGTCACTGATATTATTTGTCTTTCTGTAGGTGTTAGGTATTTTTTTTTTCTTGACTTTCGGGATTTCAGAAGGTTCAAGCCTTGAGCAGATTTCAGAGTTTGTTTTAAATGCGTTGATTTGACACATTTTTGACCAATATGTACTTTTAAGATAAAGTTGAAAAAAAAATAAAACCTCATATCCTTTTGACAAATGTATTGGTAGATTTTGGAACTGATACAAGGGATATATTAATCAGCCAAGTGAACACCATTATCAGCTGATGCCAATAATCACAAAACTGCCAAATATTGGCCGATTAATTAGCTTGTCTGTCACTAGACAAAACAATCTTTGATTCACACAGCTTAGTGCTGGTAATGCTTGTTTTTTCCCTTAGAGAACAATATTTATCAGTAGACCTACACTGAATCTGCAATAATTTTCAAACAGATTCAGTAAGGTGAAATGTGTCAAATGGACTTGAGGATACTACTTTGTTAGCCATAAATAAATATGCAGACATGATGTAAAGGGAATGATTTGTAGAATTTGGTGGGTTATTTGAAATTTGGGAAAACCTAACAAGCTTTCGGTGGGTGCAAATTTTATCAGATAACATCATCCAAACATACAGTTGAATGTATTTTTTTTCTTTTCTTTGTTTGCTGTTCTAGGAGGAAGATCATGGCCACATAGGTAAGTTATCACTTTTATTGTTATACTTTTATTCATATTAATAAATTCCTCAAAAGAAGATCTTGATTTTGAAATTTAAGCTGGCACTTTTTTTGGGAGGTGTTTTTTACCTCCTTATGACCTAGCACCCCATATGCGGGCAATTAATCTGCACAGTTCTTCCTGTAGTGAATGACAGGCTTTTATTCAGATCCCATCACTGATCGCTCCCATGACACGGTTCAGTGCAATGGTCTGTAGCTGCCAGAAATAACTCTGCCAGATTCTTTCCCCCACCTCTGAACTTTTGACCTGATGTGCTTTTTAAAGCTTGCACAATATTTTTTTTCTTGTAGTTTGTTAGTTTTTGAATGAGTCATGTGCAAAAGTACATGTTTTTAACATTGAGTAGTCAGTGGATTATCTGAACAACTAGTCTAATCTATCTTAAAAAGCACTTTAATAGAATGCTGGCTTAGGGTCATGTTTACTGGACACAGAATGCAGGGGCCTTGAGAACTGTTTAGATCTTGTCACATCATCTTAAAAATTGCATCTTTGATGGCCTGAGGTGCTGGAAAAAATTCTTAATTTGCACCTGAATGGACACAATTAAAATTTGAGTGATTATATTGAAATGCTTTATTAAATATTAAAATGGTTGTTTATAATTATGCTGTACCGAACCATGCTAATGTGGAAATGCTGCTGTAACCATTCCGTACCATGCTCAGAACCATTCGGCCAGATGGAAAAAAAAGTTGATTGACACTGAAAGTTCGCATGTTGGAGGAAGTGAAACGGAGTGCACATAATCGCTCAAACTTTCTCTTTCACTCCACACATAGTCTGTAACAACTCACGTTACATCAAGTATACTGCACTCAAGTTTGTGTTTGCATGTTTATTTGTTGTTTAATTTGTTTTTACTTCCATTTGCAGTATATCTGTCATGTCCGTGTCTAACTGTACTGGGAGTCAGAATTACTACCATTACGAATCTTGAAAATGGGCTCCTTGGTGTTCACACACACGTTATTCATACACATTTTTAAAACAAACTGGCATATTCATCATCTTACTGTAAATTTCAGCATATCTGAATAATATATCTGCCAATAACTCATCCCCCAGTGGCTGCAATGTCATGCTTTTAGGGCTAAGCAAGCGCTCATTTATTAGAGTAGCAGTGTATGTGTGATTTTGTGTGTGTGCTGCAATTAAAAAAGATCAGCCCCTGAATCTAGGCAAGATCAGCTGATCAAAGATCATTGTGATCATTATCAAAGTTAATTGTTGTGCTGCGATGTAGTGCTATCCAAGACCTTCTGTTTTTGCTGGGTGTGTGCAGATTGTAAGCATAGTCTTTGTAGTTCAGAAAATACAGATTCTTTTTATTTGAAATTTTCTGAAACACGTGAGTGGTGTTTGCCTGTGCAGAAGTTATCAGATGTTTGCCAGGACTTTACTTTGTGTTCTGAGTGGGTTTAGTCAAAGTACCTTTCAAGGCAAGTCAGTCCATAGACATCTTTAGAACTCTCTCAGGCTGGCTGGGCAGCTATTTTCCTATGTAAACAAGTGGCATACAAATACACATTGTGGAAAGACCGAAATCTCCAAACCAGTTAGTCAAGAAGATTACGATCCAAGAATTTATTTCAAATCAGCAGTTAAATATGACAACACTGGTATCATAAATTGTGCTGCTTTACCTCAGATTACACTAAAAAACACTATTTTCCTGCCTTGTCTAGCTAATGCGGCTGCCAACCTGGTGTCATAGTGACAACGTGACTCTATATACAATTTAGCAAAACATTATATACACGTCTCCAGGTACAAATTGCTGCAGTTTCTAGATTATTTGAACACTAGAGGCACTACAACAACCGTTTTATTCACATTCACGCTAAGGCTAAAATGATTAGTCAACATTATCGATAACATAGACAATAAAAAATTGTCTACAAAGCTTTCCGTTGTCGAATAGTCGTTGATCTCATTTAAAGTAAAATGAGATCACATTAAACTCTAATGATGACGTGCGAGAACTCCCAGTCCAGTTGCACTCTAAACTTTCCAAACAGCTTCAGGTGATGTAGATCGCAATGTATGAGGGAATTATACAACAATACCAAATAAGTAAATACAGAAGCACTCTTGTGGAAAAGTGTAGCTGGAGCTGCCGCTCCGCTGAAGCAAAACATGCACGTCGAGCGTCTTTAAAGGAAACTCCGGTGTTACATCTTAAATGCAGTTATATTCAATGCGTTATAGCTTTAATAAAGTTCAAGTAATACAGAAGCAGATCATGTAAATTACTACAAACTTGGAAACTGGCATTTCTTATCATGAGGAAAATTGGCAATACACCGTTTTATTAATAAGAGAGAGTTTGTTTTTTGTGAGTTAAAGATGGATTGAAGTGAACAGAAAGGTGAGAGAGGGTAGTCTTCGATCCATTATACACTGCAACAAAATACATTTTTGATTTGTTTTTGTTTTGGCTTGTTTTCCAATATAATTTATTTTCTTGTTTTAAGGATTTTTAGACCATTGTAATTGGAAAACAAGAAAAAAACACTTGATAACAATAGCACGTTTAATACAACCTTTTAATTCGGTGCACAAGCTGAATAATCAGTTAAGAGCTAATGATTAATCATTGCAATAATGGCCAAATAGTCAAATAATCATTCTAATAATCGTTAGAGTAATCAATTATTAAAATAATCGTTAGTTGCAGCCCTAAATCACACAAATTAGTACTTTATAAACACTTCTCTCTATTACTCATACACTGCTATGTTATACAGTAATATCGACACATTTTTCTTAACGCATCGTTTGAAAAACTAGGCATTTTTTACACTTGTATTATAGACCCTTCAACTTGTATGCACACATTCTGAAGTGATTAGCATGCATTGTAGCTCACATGGTACTGAACTTTGAACCAGTAGACAGGTGGTTCAAGACAGTTCAAGACAGCTCAAGAACTCATGTCTGCACCACAAACTGTGTGAGACCAGTTATGCATCAAAGTTGAATTCTTAGGGTTAGGGGTTAGTTTCCTAACCCTAAATATGTGCAACGGTAAAAGTGATACTTGCCTTAGCAAGCACCACTAATTTAAAACTCGGGATTAACATACCAAAATATGGGTGTTCAAGTTAAGGCAATTTTAACATTATGGATTTCTTCAAAGTAAAGTCTTGTTAAAACTTTTCACACTCCCTAATTAAAAAAAATACTAAGAATGTCCAAACAGTGTATCACAGGGGATTTATGTAATTTTGAAAGTCATTTCCTACCAGTGTTATTTATATATTTTATATCTTAAATTCTGTATTGTGTTTAATATCTATGGTGGAACTTACAGTGATGGGAAGTTTTTGAAACCTTTGTCTTGCTTGATGAGGCTAATTTTATAGCTAACATGCATCCTAAATACACAGTTAAATAAAGTAAAAATGTTCCCATAATTTTGCAAGATTAAAGCTTGATTAGAAATGACGCCCCCAAAAAAACAATTCTTCACAAGTGTTATTTACCTCGATTTTCTTTGATTTCTTCAGATGTTGCATGTCTTATTTTATTTCATGCACTTCTCTGACACATTTGTTGACTTGGTTAACAACTACTAGAGGCCAACCAGTAGAGGATTTTTCAGATACCGATAACTAAGGTTGTGGAAAAGGCTGATAACCGATTAATTGGCTGATAGTTTTTCGAATTGATGGACCGTTCCCCATTCACTGTCAACGTTCTCTGACACGGAGTCCGTTTCTCAGTCTATGCCAGCTCTCCTGACCACGGTTGTCACCACATAGCCTGTCCAGTTAGCTGTGGTCATTGAGTCTGTCCAGTTCTTGATATTGTCGACAAGCTCGTCCTGTCCCCCTGTGGCCGTCAGCGAGTCCGTTCAGTTCCCCTTGGTTGTCGACAAGTCTGTACAGTTCCCTTAGGTTATCAACAATTACATCCTGCCCCAATGACCTTCGAGCCTTATCAGTCCCTTGTGACCATCGACTATGCTGTCCAAACCCTAGCAGCCGTCAACCTGCCCTTTGCTCAGTCCAGTGCCCAGCACCTATCAGACACCTGCTACCAGTCTACTCATCCCAGTAGCCAGAACCCATCAAACACCAGCTACTTGACTGTTACGAAACCCAGTAATCAGCACCCATCAGACACCAGCGACCAGTCTGTTGCTCAGTCCAGTGGCCAGCACTCTTCATACACCAGCTACCATTCTGTTTCTCATCCCAGTAGCCAGCACCCATCAGACACCAGCCACCAGTCTGGTGCTCAGCCCAGTAACCAGCACCCATCAGAAATCAGTTTCCAATCTGTTCAGTACCCAGCGGTCACTGACTTCCAGTCTGAACCCTGCCCAGCAGACACCCTCATCCAGTCTGACCCCTGTCAAGCGGCCGTCCTCGGTCAGACTGATCCTTTGCCATTGGCTACCGCCCAGCCTGATCCTTAACCTGTGGCTGCTGCCCAGTCTGATCCCAGTCCTGCAGCCACTGCCCAGTCTGATCTAACCCTCTGTCCTGTGGCTATGTATGACCTCATCTTCTGTCCTGTGGTCATATCTGTCCTGTGATCATATCTGACCTCATCCTCTGTCCTGCAGCCATGTCTGGCCTTACCCTCTGCCCAGACTTTTCCCTCTGCCCAGCAGCCATCACTGATACAGTTGAAGTCAAAAGTTTACATACACTTTTTTTTAACCACTCCATAGATTTCATATAAACTATTGTTTTGGCAAGTCATTTAAGACATCTACTTTGTGTACGACAAAAGTCATTTTTCCAACAATTGTTTACAGACTTTTAATTGACTATATCACAATTCCAGTGGGTGAGAAATTTACATACAGTGGGTACGGAAAGTATTCAGACCCCCTTACATGTTTCACTCTTTTTTATATTGCAGCCATTTGCTAAAATCATTTAAGTTCATTTTTTTCCCTCATTATTGTACACACAGCACCCCATATTGACAGAAAAACACAGAATTGTTGACATTTTTGCACATTTATTAAAAAAGAAAAACTGAAATATCACATGGTCCTAAGTATTCAGACCCTTTGTTGTGACACTCATATATTTAACTCAGGTGCTGTCCATTTCTTCTGATCATCCTTAAGATGGTTCTACACCTTCAATTGAGTCCAGCTGTGTTTGATTATACTGATTGGACTTGATTAGGAAAGCCACACACCTGTCTATATAAGACCTTACAGCTCACAGTGCATGTCAGAGCAAATGAGAATCATGAGGTCAAAGGAACTGCCTGAAGAGCTCAGAGACAGAATTGTGGCAAGGCACAGATCTGGCCAAGGTTACAAAAAAATTCTGCTGCCCTTAAGGTTCATAAGAGCACAGTGGCCTCCATAATCCTTAAATGGAAGACGTTTGGGATGACCAGAACCCTTCCTAGAGCTGGCTGTCCGGCCAAACTGAGCTATCAGGGGAGAAGAGCCTTGGTGAGAGAGGTAAAGAAGAACCCAAAGATCACTGTGGCTGAGCTCCAGAGATGCAGTCGGGAGTTGGGAGAAAGTTGTAGTAAGTCAACCATCACTGCAGCCATCCACCAGTCGGGGCTTTATGGCAGAGTGGCCCGACGGAAGCCTCTCCTCAGTGCAAGACACATGAAAGCCTGCATGGAGTTTGCTAAAAAAACACCTGAAGGACTCCAAGATGGTGATAAATAACATTCTCTGGTCTGATGAGACCAAGATAGAACTTTTTGGCCTTAATTCTAAGCGGTATGTGTGGAGAAAACCAGGCACTGCTCATCACCTGTCCAATACAGTCTCAACAGTGAAGCTTGGTGGTGGCAGCATCATGCTGTGGGGGTGTTTTTCAGCTGCAGGGACAGGATGACTGGTTACAATCGAGGGAAAGATGAATGCGGCCAAGTACAGGGATATCCTGGACGAAAACCTTCTCCAGAGTGCCCTGGACCTCAGACTGGGCCGAAGGTTCACCTTCCAACAAGACAATGACCCTAAGCACACCGCTAAAATAACGAAGGAGTGGCTTCACAACAACTCCATGACTGTTCTTGAATGGCCCAGCCAGAGCCCTGACTTAAACCCAATTGAGCATCTCTGGAGAGACCTGAAAATGGCTGTCCACCAACGTTTACCATCCAACTTGACAGAACTGGAGAGGATCTGCAAGGAGGAATGGCAGAGGATACCCAAATCCAGATGTGAAAAACTTGTTGCATCTTTCCCAAAAAGACTCATGGCTGTATTAGATCAAAAGGGTGCTTCTACTAAATACTGAACAAAGGGTCTGAATACTTAGGACCATGTGATATTTCAGTTTTTCTTTTTTAATAAATGTGCAAAAATGCCAACAATTCTGTGTTTTTCTGTCAATATGGGGTGCTGTGTGTACAATAATGAGGAAAAAAATGAACTTAAATGATTTTAGCAAATGTCTGCAATATAACAAAGAGTGAAAAATTTAAGGGGGTCTGAATACTTTCCGTACCCACTGTACACTGTTAACTGTGCCTTCAAGCAGCTTGGAAAATTATAAACTCCATGGGACCATGCAGCCATCATACCGCTCAGGAAGGAGACACATTGTTGAGAAGAATGTAGTTTGGTGTGAAATGTGCAAATCAATCCCAGAACAACAGCAAAGGACCTTGTGAAGATGTTGGAGGTAACGGGTAGGCAAGAATCTATATCTATGGTAAAATGAGTCTTATATTGAAATAACCTGAAAGGCTGCCAAGCAAGGAAGAAGCCAATGCTCAAAAACCACTATAAAAAGTCAGACTACATTTTCCAAGTGCACATGGGGACAAAGATCCTCTGGTCTGATGTAAAAAAAATGGAACATTTTGGCCATAATGGCCATCATTATGTTTAGAGGAAAAAGAGCGAGGCTTGCAAGATGAAGAACACCATCCCAACCAAGTAGCATGGGGGTTGCAGCATCATGTTATAGGGGTGCGTTGCTGCAGAAGGTTCTGGTGCACTTCACAAAATAGATGGCATCTTGAGGAAGGAAAATTATGTGGATATATTGAAGCAGCATCTCAAGACATCTGCGATGAAGTTAAAGCTCAGTTGCAAATGGTCTTCCAAATGGACAATGACCCCAAGCATACCTCCAAAGTTGTGGCAAAATGGCTTAAGGACAACAAAGTCAAGCTATTGGAGTGGCAATCACAAGCCCTGACCAAAATCTGATAATTTGTGGGCAGAACTGAAAAAGCATGTTTGAGCAAGGAGGCCCACATACCTGACTCCAGGTTACACCAGTTCTGTCTGGAGGAATGGGCCAAAATTCCAGCAACTTATTGTGAGAAGCTTGTGGAAGGCTACCCAAATAGTTTGACCCAAGTTAAACAATTTAAAGGCAATGCTACCAAATACTAACAAAGTGTATGTAAACATTTCTCTCTCTGACATTTCACATTCTTAAATTAGTGATCCTAACTGACCTAAGATAGAGAATGTTTTCTATGTTTAAATGTCAGGAATTGTGAAAACTGAGTTGAATCTGAATTTGGCTAAGGTGTATGTAAACTTCTGACTTCAACTGTTCTTCACACTACCCAGTTACCACCCTGGCTCTCCCTGCCTTCATCACCCTCATTACCATCCTTATCCTCTCCCAAGTTCCCACTTGCCTTGCTACTTTCCCTGACCTAAGCCCCATTCTAGTTCCGTCCTCCATCTAACTCCTTTCTGGTCCCTTCCTGGGTCTGATCCCTTGTCATGTTCCCATATCCTCACCTAGTCTGTCCTGTTTTCCTGGCCGTCTGCCAAAACTATCCTGGTTCCCCAAGTTTCCACCCAGTCTATCCTGTTTCCCGGGCCATCCTCCTGATCTATCCTGGCTCCTCAAATGTCCGCCTAGTCTGTTCAGGTGCCCTGGCCACCCTCCTGCCCTTGGTCATTCCGTCCTGTCCTGTCCTGCCCAGGTTGGACGCCATGAGGCCATCCATGGGGGTTACTGTCACAGTCTGGGCTGGACCGTCCCTTCTAACTGTCTTGTCGTGTGTTGGTGTGTGTGTGTCTGTGTTTTCCGCTCTCTCTGTTGTGTGTTTTGCCGGTGCCACTTGTAGAACGTCAGCTCTGTTTGCCAGGATGACTGATTTTTTTTCTCCACCCAGCTTGCCACTAGCAGCACCTGCCTCCAAATTACCAGCTCCTATATATTTTCTCTTTTGTTGTTCGGTCTTTGTTGGATTGTTTTGCAGTGTTGCAACTCTGTCAGCATGTTCCAGTCTGTTCCCCGTTTCCTGTCTCCAGTTTCAGTCGGATTTAGTTTCTGTTTTGTTTTCTGTTGTTTATTCTTCTCCTATGTTGGTTTTGATTTATATTTCATTTGTTTATTTAAATAAAAACCCTATTCTGCCTTTATGCATTTGGGTCCTCCTTTACTATCCATGACTGATGTTCTAAGTGTGATGATCTGCTGTCTGCTACATGCTATGACTTAAGATTCCAATCTAAAACTATTCTTTAATATTTTACCTGTACAACCATTCTGGGAAATGTAGTCCAAATCTGTAAGAATTCATTGCATGCTGTTTCCTTAGGTGTTCTAGATTGAAAAGCATGAAATTGAAACTGCTACTGTGGTTGTGATACTATTGCATGCGGTGCAGCACAACTCAAACATGTAAAGGCATTACAAAACTGCTTTGAAAACGTTTTAATGTTACTATCATCAGAACCATCTGTAGTCCAAAGCACTGTGAAAATGTTTTAGGATGGTAGCATAAGACTGATTTATGGAACCTGGATAGTTTCTTTCCTGCAAGAGGATTACGTTAGGCTTTTGACATGCTTGTGAGTCTTGCATAACCTCACTAAAGGTTGCATCTAGTTCTGTATGCAAAACAGTCAGGCACTGTGAGGGGAAAAAAGTGTACTCTGCTTACGTGGTAGTAAAATATAACATTTGCATGCTGTGCAGCAGCCAGAAGTGATTTGCTGTTTTCCAGGTCTGTCTGAAAATCTGTTTACAGAGTTTGTCATTGTGGCTTTCTCATTTAGTTTGTCTTTATGTGCACATACAGTTGAAGTCAGAAGTTTACATACAGCTTAGCCAAATACTTTTAAACAAAAATTTTTTAATTCCTGATGTTTAATCAAAGAAAGCATACCCTGTCTTAGGCCAGGTAGGATCAGTACTTCATTTAAAGAATTTGAAATGTCAGAATAATAGTAGAGATAATTAATTATTTCAGCTTTTATTTCTTTCATGACGTTCCCAGTGGGTCAGAAGTTACATACACTTTTTTTTAGTATTTGGTATGATTTATCTTTAAATGTTTAATTGGGTCAAACGTTTTTGGTAGCCTTCCACAAGCTTCTCACAATATGTTACTGGAACTTATGTAACCAAGTCAGGTTTGTAGGCCTATGTGTTCTCACTCTCTTTTTCATCGAATTGAGGTCAGGGCTTTGTGATGGCCACACCAATATCTTGACTTTGTTGTCCTTAAAATGATCATGAATTGGAAAATCAAACTTGCCATGATATCTTGACATATTAGAGTTCTTAGCAATATAAAAACATACTGTAAATTTCAGAACCAAAACTGCTTCGTTAGTCCAAATAAAGGCTTTATTGAAACCAAGGTGCCAAATGCCTTGTTCTGTACTTCCTCCTAACTAATACGTCATAGGGAGGTATTACATCAGCACAGGCCAGTCTCTGCATAAACCGTTCAATTCCTTCTTTATCATCAACACTGCTTAGGCCCGCCCACTGGTCTTGCAGTTAGAGTAGAGTGGTGAGGTTATTTTTGGAGCAACACTTGTCACGATGGCCACGAATATTTCAAGATGTTGTGCAGTGCCAGGTTTTGGGAAAATAGATTTCTTGCATTTGCTTCGCAAGTATCCCAACATTAAGAAAGAGTGGCTGAAGTTTATTTTTAATGACATCCCGGATCGCGTTGTTAAGAACGTGTTTGTGTGTTCACTTCATTTTACCGATGATTCTTTCACAAACAAAAAACAGTTAGAAGCAGGCTTTGCAGAGAGACTTAAATTAAAAGTTGATGCAGTGCCAAATAGAGGTGTGAATCTTCACTGGCCTAACTATTCGATTTGATTACGATTGAAAGGGTAAAGATTTGATTTATAAAACTATTATCCATGCATCACAATGCATCTTGTCCTCCAATTTCTTTCTTTTTTTAGTTTCTTCAAAATAGATTTTTTACTCTCTTTTATCCCTTTCAGATTTTTATTTAACAGCTGTTTTAAAAAATCAGAATGAGTCGCATTACATGAACTGGCCTTTTACATTCGGTTTGAGCTGTGAAAAAAACATGGAACATCCACATGATTAAATACATGGTTCTATAGATTAAAAGAGTATCTCGGTTTTTCAGTTTCTTTAGAACCTTATAAACAAATCTCTTAAAAGTACAAGAAATTGTTTTTTTGGTTCTCCAAAATAAAATACTATTACTATTGAATACTATTACTTCGACTGATTATATTATATATTTTGTAAATCATTTAATAGTATTTAATTATTATTTGAAATAAATCTATGCCATGCTATTCATTTTCATTTTTAAGCACAAATGGAAGTTGCTGGTCCAGGATGAGAGATATATCTGCTTCTATAAGAGTGCAGCTGTCAGCTTCTCCTCTCCTCACCTGCACAAGTGATAGTAAAGCAGTTTAAATAGCGCAGTTGTTGCTTCAGAAATTTATCAAGCGTCTCGTATGCACCGTTCCATCTGTTTGCTCTGCGAGTAGAAGATTGCACGACCCTGTTGAAAAAGCTACGATGAAGAAAAAAATTATTAAATGAAAACAACAACCTTCCTCCAAACATAACGATGGTCATTATGTCCAAACAGTTACATTTTTGTTTCATCAGACTAAAGTTTATCAGACTTTTATTTTCCCATATTGTCAAGCAAAGAGACACTGCATTTGAAGGTAGGCCTTAAAATACACCTCCAGTTAATCACAAGCTAATTTTCTAAAGGCTTGAAGTTATTTTTTGGAATTTTCCAAGCTGCTTCAAGTCACAGTTAACTTAGTGTAGATAAACTTTTGACCCACTGGAATTGTGATGTAGTCAATTTAAAGTGAAACAATCTGTCTGTAAACGGATTTTGGAAAAACTACACATGTCATGCACAAAGTAGATGTCCTAAACGACTTACCAAAACAATTGTTTGCTAATATGAAATTTGTGGAATAGTTCAAAAATGTGTTTTACTGACTTCAACCTAAGTGTAAGTAAACTTGTGACTTCAACTGTATGTTTGTGTTTTCCCATATGTATGATCCAGTATTTGGATTGCTTTGGAAAACGTAAGAATGATATTTTGAATAAAAATACATTGTTCCATTTGCCTAATTTTACAGTAATTAGTTTATGGAAGTTTTCCACTGGCTTACATTTGCCATCACTGGTGAAATCCCATGTGTCCCATGGCCACTGACCATCGATCAGTGTTGAATTTACTCGATGGAATCTGTTAATTTTTATCTGATTATGTTACTGTTTTTTTTTTTAAATGTTATACTGTTCATATTCAATTTCTGAGCAAAATTTGTAAATATTGCAGTACTGTGGGCATTTTTTCATATTCATTGGGTAAATGTTATGAAAAACTATGTCTCAAGAGGGCGCTTTTAATCTTTCCGGATGATCATCACTAGAGAAGCATGCTAGCATACTATTACTATATCTACAGTACATAGTATGCCTACTAGACTTGCTACAATATCATAGTTTTCACACCAGTGCGGTGGTCAAGTTTAAACCGACCAACACCTGTCTTACCGCTGGTTGGACACCAAGTAATACTATGGTGTAATTTTAGTTAAGCAATGGCCTACACAATAATGCAAGGCAGCTTGGTTTAAATCGTTTTATTTATTTTAACTAAAAAGTGCAATTTAAAATATGTGATGTTCAGGGGCCTGGGTAGCTCAGCAAATAAAGACGCTGACTACCACACCTGGAGTCGCAAGATCAAATTCAGGCTTCCTAAGCAACCAATTGGCCCTGTTGCTAGGGTGGTTGGAGTCACGTTGGGTTAACCTCCTTGTGGTCGCTATAATGTGGTTCTCGCTCTCAGTCGGCACATGGTTATGCGTGGATGCCTTAGAGAATAGCATTAAGCCTCCACACGTGCTAGGTCTCCACGGTAATGCGCTCAACAAGCCATGTGATAAGATGCGCTGATCTTAGACACAGAGGCAACTGAGATTCGTCCTCTGCCACCCTGATTGAGGTGGTCACTATGCAACCATAAGGAATTGGAGCACATTGGGCATTGGCAATGAACCTACTTTATCTGTGCATTCTCTCCATCATGGGCTACCGGTCGGGTATTTCGTTGTCCTGGCAAATACATCACATATTGTGTGTTGTTGGCAGGTTTAATGTTAGTGTTTTATTAACTTTCATCCTAGTTTAGCTGCTTCGGAAGGATAATGAGTTTGAATAAGTGTGAATAAATTTTTCTTCCTTCATAGGCCTGGGTGATATGCAAGAAATACACTCACCTAAAGGATTATTAGGAACACCTGTTCAATTTCTCATTAATGCAATTATCTAATCAACCAATCACATGGCAGTTGCTTCAATGCATTTAGGGGTGTGGTCCTGGTCAAGACTATCTCCTGAACTCCAAACTGAATGTCAGAATGGGAAAGAAAGGTGATTTAAGCAATTTTGAGCGTGGCATGGTTGTTGGTGCCAGACGGGCCGGTCTGAGTATTTCACAATCTGCTCAGTTACTGGGATTTTCACACACAACCATTTCTAGGGTTTACAAAGAATGGTGTGAAAAGGGAAAAACATCCAGTATGCGGCAGTCCTGTGGGCGAAAATGCCTTGTTGATGCTAGAGGTCAGAGGAGAATGGGCCGACTGATTCAAGCTGATAGAAGAGCAACTTTGCCTGAAATAACCGCTCGTTACAACCGAGGTATGCAGCAAAGCATTTGTGAAGCCACAACACGCACAACCTTGAGGCAGATGGGCTACAACAGCAGAAGACCCCACCGGGTACCACTCTTCTCCACTACAAATAGGAAAAAGAGGCTACAATTTGCAAGAGCTCACCAAAATTGGACAGTTGAAGACTGGAAAAATGTTGCCAGGTCTGATGAGTCTCGATTTCTGTTGAGACATTCAGATGGTAGAGTCAGAATTTGGCGTAAACAGAATGAGAACATGGATCCATCATGCCTTGTTACCACTGTGCAGGCTGGTGGTGGTGGTGTAATGGTGTGGGGGATGTTTTCGTGGCACACTTTAGGCCCCTTAGTGCCCCAACTGGGCATCGTTTAAATGCCACGGCCTACCTGAGCATTGTTTCTGACCATGTCCATCCCTTTATGGCCACCATGTACCCATCCTCTGATGGCTACTTCCAGCAGGATAATGCACCATGTCACAAAGCTCGAATCATTTCAAATTGGTTTCTTGAACATGACAATGAGTTCACTGTACTAAAATGGCCCCCACAGTCACCAGATCTCAACCCAATAGAGCATCTTTGGGATGTGGTGGAATGGGAGCTTTGTGCCCTGGATGTGCATCCCACAAATCTCCATCAACTGCAAGATGCTATCCTATCAATATGGGCCAACATATCTAAAGAATGCTTTCAGCACCTTGTTGAATCAATGCCACGTAGAATTAAGGCAGTTCTGAAGGCGAAAGGGGGTCAAACACAGTATTAGTATGGTGTTCCTAATAATCCTTTAGGTGAGTGTATGTTCTCATTATTTATATAAAGAAAATCACAATATCCTGTTACATTGTCAAGATCTGTGAATATTCTTGGTTTAGTGATTTTGCATCAAATGAAATTCATTTAAAAATAAAAACTTAAACCAAAGACATTTCTAAATTGCACTTCAAACTAAATGAAAAAGCAATTAAAATAACAAAGTGGTCAATCATTTATATATTACCACTTTTACCGTCACGCAAGTATCTGTCCATGACAATAGGTGGAATATATCTAAAACAAATTAAGATCTAAAAACAATTATAAATGTAAACATGTTAATATGATGTAAACATGATGATAATAATCACCGAAATATAAATCATGATTTGAGGTGAACGTGTTTTTGTATTCATGATTTAATCACATATGTATAGGCAATATATAAAGTGATCTTGCAGAGTTGTGCTCAACAGCGAACTGTTCTGTGGAAATAAAGTGAACTGAACTCCGAGCACCACATGAGCTGAGATGTCTGAAATCATTTGCTGCATTCTCATAGACGATACTGTTCTTGCAAAAAAGGTTCAGAAGACTGAAACAAAGAGAGTAAGAACTATTTACATACGTTTTCCACGAGAGTGCACACCTCTCGCCAAACAGTGCGCCAGACATGCACATAGATGTTTTTTCTGTTATCTGTTCTTAAAAATATAATAAATTGTGTTCCTTCAAGCAGGTGTCTGTGTGTCTTTCAGCATTTCTAGCCACGAGATGTCTTTCAGTTTCCCACCATGCACGTTATATTCCCTACCTGCAATTAAACGCTTAGCTGCCTGTGTAATTTGATACATTGTAATGGTAAAGAACATCTGACTTTCAATGCGTTATTTAGGTTCATTTATCATGGGTCTCAAACTCTTCATTAGGCAACTATTCTTTATTTAAGGCTATTCTATTTGTTAGGCTATTGTATTGATATTGGAAGTATAAAATTACCCAGTATAAAATTTCACTCCCTTGTGCAGAGTAAAACTGGTAACACCGTATACCGTGGCAACCCTAATGTATACTCTGCATAGTATGGTATATTTCTGTATACACAGAATGGAATACCTAGATGACCTACTACATGGAACAAATATGCATGATACTACATGGCAGACTGTAAGGAATACTTCAATCCACATCTTATTTATCAATAATTTACTGGGACTCATTATTTGATCAGGATCGTCTGGACGTCCCTCCAAAGAATTAAACATGCACGTAATGAGGTCATGTGACAACAATGTAACTTACGGTTTAATGTTGCATAATTAAATGTTTATTGCTACATATTGCATAATGTTTAACACACTATTATTGTAAAAATAAGCAGTATGCATTGTATACCATGCAAAGTATGCATTATTCCATTCTAAACATATCCCAGACATACCCCCACCCCCCAAAAACTAATTTGTAATGTGAATTTTTATTATTCATTATATACAATGCATATACAACATTTGCTACTTATAATCTGTTTAGTTACAATTTGTGTCTTTGCTCTGATATTTATAATAAACACCCACACGATGTTTTACACAAACTAAATATGAATACAATGGCACAGGCTTTGAAGCACTGCAGTTTTCATGCTGCAATCTCTATAGGCAAATCTTAAGCAAACACTTTACAAACAAGCAATCATTACCTGTTGTAGCACTGGAGCCATTACAGTTTATCGAGAAAGATTCACCTCTATAGCTCATTATGCAATGGCAGAAGTATTCTAATTTTCTACTGTGTTCACATTTTTTATCAGTGGGAGTAGTTTTTAAAACAAACAGACAGGCTTTTCTAAAGGCTAACTACATTAACCCTCCTCCCCCTCTTACACCTTCAGCTTGTTTCCAGCTGCTCTCATACCTAAATTATGCTTTTTGTTTTATAGCACATTCCCCTTCACACCCACAAAACCACTACATCCTTTTATTTGCTTTTACTTTAGACTTCAATTCAATTAAATTTTAGTTTTACATTCCTGCAAAAGTCTAAAATCAGTTGAATCATCTGTAAGCCAGGCCTAAGTGGTATTGTTTGTTTCCGTATCATGCTGAATGCTGAGCATGCTTGAGTGGCTTTTAAGGCTTTTCGCAGATGAGTTTGAAGTCTTACAAAACGGCACACAAAATGTGTACATACCAGAACCAATTAAATATTTAATCCAATTAAAGTCAGATTTTTGGAAATGTTTTAGCCTTCACAGTCAGATCAGATTTTAATTAGTTTTTTATTCATTTAGGAGACCGAGTACATATGTAACATACAATGCACAGTCATGTCTACAACAAATGCAAATCTGTAAACATCAGCACTTTTGGAACGGTATGTATATGTGTGTAGTATGTGTGTGTGTGTGTGTATATATATATATATATATATATATATATATATATATATATATATACACACACACACAGTACTGTGCAAAAGTTTTAGGCACTTGGGGAAAATGTTGCATTGTAAATATAAATAGTTTTCATTTATCAATTAAATATCAAACAAAGTCCAGTAAACATAAAAAAAGCTAAATCAATATTCAGTGTGACCCGCTCCCTGTTCTTCTTTTCTATTTGCAAAATAAGTTTTGGAATATAAAACGTATATTTCCTATTGACACACTAAACCTGAAAATATAAATAAATACCTTAAGACATGTGTTTTTGTGAAGCATTTTGTGTGCATTATCTTATTTGCACAGTGCTGTGGGGAAAAATGAAAATGAAAAACCTTACAATAATCTGGTTGCATAAGTGTGCACACTCTCTTATAACTGGGGATGTGGCTGCATTCAGATTTAACCAATCACATTCAAACTCATATTAAATAGAAGTCATTACACACCTGCCATCGTTTAAAGTGACTCTTTATTTGTGATTTGATTAATCACAAATAAAGTTCAGCTGTTCTAGTAGGATTTTCCTGACATTTTCTGAGTTGCATCTCAGAGCAAAAGCCATGGTCCGCAGAGAGCTTCCAAAGGATCAGAGGGATCTCATTGTTGAAAGATATCAGTCAGGAGAAGGGTACAAAAGAATTTCCAAAGCATTAGATATACCATGGAACACAGTGAAGACAGTCATCATCAAGTGGAGAAAATATGGCACAACAGAGACATTACCAAGAACTGGACGTCCCTCCAAAATTGATGAAAAGACGAGTATAAAACTGGTCAGGGAGGCTTCCAAGAGGCCTACAGCAACATTAAAGGAACTGCAGAAACTTCTGTCAAGTACTGGCTGTGTGGTACATGTGACGACAATCTCCTGTATTCTTCATATGAATGGGCTATGGGGTAGGTTGGCAAGACGGAAGCCTTTTCTTACAAAGAAAAACATCCAAGCCTGGCTGAAGTTTGCAAAAACACGTGGGAAACTGTTATGGTCTGATGAAACCAAGGTATGTTTGGTGCAAAAACAACACCATACTCACAGTGAAGCATGGTGGTGGCAGCATCATGCTTTGGGGCTGTTTTTCTTCAGCTGGAACCGGGGCCTTGGTCAGGGTGGAGGGAATTATGAACTTTTTAAATACCAGGCAATTTTGGCACAAAACCTTCAGTCGTGCGTTAGAAAGATGAAGGAAGTTCACCTTTCAACACAACAACGACCCAAAGCACACATCCAAATCCACAAAAGCATGGCTTCACCAGAAGTAGATTAACGTTTTGGAATGGCCCAGCCACAGTCCAGACCTGAATCCAATTGAACATCTGTGGGGTGATCTGAAGAGGGCTGTTTACAGGAGATGTCCACGCAATCTGACAGATTTGGAGCGCTTTTGCAAAGAAGAGTGGGCAAATATTGCCACGTCAAGATGTGCCATGCTAATAGACTCCTACCCAAAAAGACTGAGTGCTGTAATAAAATCAAAAGGTGCTTCAACAGAGTATTAGTTTAAGGGTGTGCACACTTATGCAACCAGGTTATTGTGAGTTTTATTTATTTTTCTCCCTCAAAGATTTCAGTTTGTTTTTCAATTGAATTGATCACGTTATAGGTCACATTAAAGGTGGAAAAAGTTCTGACATGATTTATCTTTGTCTCATTCTTTTACATCACGAGAACCTGGCATTTTAACAGTGGTGTGTAGACTTTTTATATCCACCGTGTGTGTGTGTATATATATATATATATATAATACGCATAGATTATAAATGTTGTGGTTGATTGACATATAAACCCTGTTTACACCTGGAAATAAGATGTGTTTTGGTGATCTGGTCACATAAGTTCAGTACTAAATACAGGTCTAAATGGGGTCTAAAACTTTTTGTGATCAGGGGCCGGTTGCATAAAACTGTTTCAGACTAGTCTTACTAGTTAGTCATCTAAAATGTTGGTTTTAATTCTTTCAGACCAAAATGTAAGATGGCACGCCTCTAGGCTAACCTTTGTTTACATTCCATGTTGCCTTAGAAAATAACTCAGCTGAGCCAATGGGAGCATATGCAATATCTAAGGTTGCCACCTGCCCCATAAAATATAGGATTGTCCAGTTTTTAAAGA
Organism: Xyrauchen texanus; assembly: GCF_025860055.1. Taxonomy (NCBI): domain Eukaryota; kingdom Metazoa; phylum Chordata; class Actinopteri; order Cypriniformes; family Catostomidae; genus Xyrauchen; species Xyrauchen texanus. The sequence continues at coordinate 39,067,783 of NC_068281.1, read as the reverse complement.
TAAAAAGTCACATCCCGTGTTGTCCCGTAAGCTGGTCAGATGGCATAATGGTGAAATCATTCAAGATCGTTAATTTATCCTTAATATTCACTGTAAATGTTGCCTAATGTTGGTTAGGGACCATCTAAAAAGTCCACACATTGTGCTTAATCTTCCTAATAATTTTGTGGGTGTGATAAGGGACCACCTGAAAAGTCCACACAAGTGACAACTGACCAAAAGCAACAAACCATTATTATGCATAATACGCATAATAACGGGAACATTACCCACTGCAGAGTATTTGATATTCGACAGTGAACAAGCGGCTCATTGGTTGTAGCAGCATATCATTAAAACCTGGGTATCTCTTGTCACTTTTTATAAGTGATCCAGCGACAGTTTTTTTTTTTCCATATTTTGTTTTTATAATTTCTATAAAATTCCAATTCAAACACACAAGACTCCTATAGACTCTCCTATAGAAAAAAGCCAACCCTTGTTAATGAAAATGTCTGACAGCAACAGTTGCCAAAATTGATTTGGCCAGTAAACATTTAAGATGGGGCTTGGCAAAGTGTCAGTTGGGTGCAGTTTAAATAAAGCCTAAGTGTAGATGTTATGCTGCCCTGGTCTAGTTCAGAGATGTGGCAAGGTCACAGATTAGTCGCTAGGAGAGGGGATCACCTGCCCCGACTTTAGTATTGGGCCTTCATAGAGTGCTTGTGCCTTTCAGAGCAAGTAGCCTTAATGTGTCATAGCTGTGATCCTTAGGGAATCTGCAGTGTTAGTTGTTCATTGTTGGAGCCGTGAGCTGTGTGCTGGCTGATTTAATCTGAGTGATGCCAAGTATGGCACTCCCTAAAGGGGTGACAGTTGTCACATTAAATGTTGGGTCACTTCTAGATGGGTCACTTCCAGAGGAAGCCACAGCATTTCCGTTGCATCAGTGGGTTAAGTGTTTAGGTTTGAGCTGGCACGATAAAAATATTTATAGTGGCTTGATCTTGTGACCACTTGGTTCCTCCTGGCTCCGGTTTGTTATGATCTGGGCCACTCGTTGACAATGCTGCTTTTGTTGTTTCCAGGGAGACCACGGAACAGACTAGAGCCCATGGACACAATCTTTGTAAAGCAGGTCAAAGAGGGAGGGCCCGCTCACAGCGCTGGACTCTACACTGGTTATTATACCATCATTTCAAAAATATATTGCACATTTTGTGTTGCTTCTCAAGGTCTGATAATGGAACTGTCTTTCAACAGGAGACAGAATAGTGAAAGTGAATGGCGAGAGCATAATTGGGAAGACATATTCACAAGTTATTGAGCTCATCCAGAACAGGTGAGGGCATGTTATGATTTTTAAATTAAGTGTATAGTGACAAATGTCTAATTTTGGCCTAAACTATATTTATCTCTATTATTTTCACCCTTCTAGTCATACTTTTCTGGATTTGTGTGTGATGCCAAAAGATGAAGATATACTACAGCTGGTAAGGTTTTGTTGTGATTGTATATTTGTCCACCGTTTCTTTTAATGCAGGCTCAGATGGAGTCTTTTTGCCATATGTTCTGTAGAATTTGGGGAAAATATGTAAAATTCTGCTCAATGGATTTAAAAGCTTAGAGTATTACACTCAACTACTACTATTAATAAGAGTAGCCAAAATAGTTAGACAAATAAAGGAACACACAAGAAGTAGATCATGTTTTCCAGGTCTGCAAAAATCTGCTGCCACAGATTCGGTGCAGGCCTGTATTTGAAGGAATAAAAATTCTCTCATTAGTTACTCACCCTCATGAAATCCCACTTATGGGACAAGTATGACTTGGTTTCTTCAACAGGGGCCGCATGCATAAAACATCTCAGAAATGCTCCTAAGTATAGTCTTAAGCTTTGAATTAAGTGCCAAAATATTCTTAGCAAAGAAGTAGGACTTGTGTAAGAGTAGGAGCTTTTTATTAAGATGCTAAAAGCATGTCGAAGACTGATTCTTAGGTGCTGACTGAGGTGACGCTTAAGTGTTGTGAAATAAGGACTACAGTGATTTCTACTCAAAATGACCCCCCTGAAACACTTAATTAGCCAATAGTGAGTCTGCAAGTGTAATATTTTCCAGCTTGTATGACATCATTAAATCACTCATGATTTAATACAACGCATTATAAAACAATATTTTGATAATAGATTATTTTCTGTGGATTAATTATTTGATTAATCAAATGAGAAAGCCAAATTTAATTGAATGTTTTTTAAAAACATTATTCCACATCTTGCCGAATGTTGTCCTCAAACAATGTGCAAATTGAAGGCTACAACAATCTATGTAAATATAAATAGAAGGAATATAAAGAAATGTCAATAGGACAATTAAAATCTTGAAATTAAATAATAAATTATTATAATCCCATTACAGTTACTTACAAGATTTCAGATAAACACGGTTCAATTTAGTGAGAGAAATTTGACGTTCAACAAAATATTTTATTGTGACACTCCAGTTGGTTACTCCACTCCATGAAGTAATCCTATTTTTATTTTATTATAATTAATATTTTTTATGAAGTAATAAGGACTCGCTTGTGAATTGAAACTTGCATGACTGAGTTTATAATATTTACAAATAAGAATAAATCAGTAAAATGTAAGTAATATGAGTTGGGGTTAAACATCTCTCAAGCACATTAAACTGCAGAAGTAATCTGTTAAATCACCTGCCACCACACACTAAACTTTGATCTTATTAAACTTTTTATACACCGATCAGTCAAAACATTTAAACCACTTGCCTAATATTGTGTAGGTCCAAAACCGTGCTGCCAAAACAGCGCCAACCCGCATCTCAGAATAGCATTCTGAGATGCTATTCTGTTCACTACAATTGTACAGAGTGGTTATCTGAGTTACTGTAGACTTTGTCAGTTCAAACCAGTCTGGCCATTCTCTGTTGACCTCTCTCATCAACAAGGCATTTTTGTCCACAGAACTGCTGCTCACTGGATGTTTTTTGGCACCATTCTGAGAAAATTCTAGATACTGTTGTGTGCGTGAAAATCCAAGGAGATCAGCAGTTACAAAAATACTCAAATCAGCCCACCTGGCACCAACAATCATGTCACTGTTCATGTTTTTCCCCATTCTGATGGTTGACGTGAACATTAACTGAAGCTCCTGACCTGTATCTGCATGATTTTATGCATTGCACTGCTGCCACACGATTGGCTGATTAGATAATCGCATGGATGATTGTTGGTGCCAGACTGACTGGTTTGAGTATTTCTGCAACTGCTGATCTCCTTGGATTTTCATGCACACAACAGTCTCTAGAATTTACTCAGAATGGTGCCAAAAACATCCAGTGAGCAGCAGTTCTGTGGACAAAAATGCCTTGTTGATGAGAGAGGTCAATGGAGAATGGCCAGACTGGTTTGAACTGACAAAGTCTACAGTAACTCAGATAACCACTCTGTACAATTGTGGTGAGAAGAAAGCTATTCTGAGATGCGGGATGGCACTGTTTTGTCGGCACAAGGGGGAGCTACACAATAGTAGGCAGGTGGTTTTAACGTTGTATAGTGCTTGGGTTGACTTCTATTCAGATGCATGTCTTTTTTCCCAGTAGAAACACGTTATCACTCCTGTAAAGTGGTATCTCTGATGGAGGTTGTAGTGCTAGGTTCAAAATGTGCATTTGCATTTATGCATTTGGCAGACGCTTTTATACAAAGCGACTTACAGTGCACTTATTACAGGGACAATCACCCCGGAGCAACCTGGAGTTAAGTGCCTTGCTCAAGGACACAATGGTGGTGGCTGTGGGGATCGAACCAGTGACCTTCTGATTAACAGTTATGTGCTTAAGCCCACTACGCCACCACCACTCAAATCTTCAACTAATCATAATTGAATTCATTATTGATAATTTTCATCCATTTTTATCATTTTAGTAATATTTAGATTTGCTCTATTTCAGCCCTCTGAAAGCTTAAGCATGTAGCCCAAATTTTATTCTCAACAATGAGTTTCAGTGTATTCATTAAATGAAAAAATGTGCTTCAATTAAACAAAATATATTGATAGATTTCATTTCACTTAATTATGAAACACATTTGCCCAAATTCCACTGTCATAAGTCCAGCACATTATTTATTTGTTGTAGAATGCGTTGTCTCTGCGGAACACAGTCATCATGCTGCTCTTAACTAGGTTAGGATACCTCTCCAGCACTCTTAAACAATTTAGGAGCTGAGAACAAGTCTTAACACTTATTAACTTTTATGAATCACACTTATTCTTAAGTCTAGGAATAAGAGGAAAATGACATCATTCTTAGAATAATGACACACGACAAAAATTTACTATAAGCGACTATATGGTCCCAGAACACATTTGAAGAAAAATAGAAACATTTCTTAAATCAGTAGGTCCTTAAAATGCAAGTGAATGTTGATTTCTCTTTTGAAGCTCCAGAAATCACAGACAGTGAGCATAAACATCATCGATACGACTCCAGCTTTTAAATTAATATCTTTTAAAATTATAGGATCGCTATTGGTGCAAAAAAGATCAATACAGATGTACTTTTAACTACAATCCAAGGCTTCAGGAGAGGGTGGAGTCCAAACGGTCTCTCTTGTGATGTATTCGCATTGCCATGGATGCAGAGGTTATCTCACATTCTCCACTCGGTTGAGACCTCCAGGATAAGCACACGAATGCACCATAAACCGATAATAATGTATATAAACCAAAATCAACCAAGCTACTGTATAGCATTCCTCCTCCTCACTTGTAAACATGGCATTGACGCTGCTCTTCCGGCTTTCACTCACATGCGTCAGTTCTCACTTGTTTCAAATGCTAATGTTATTACGTCACACGTGTATACCGCTGCTGACCGGAATTATGATTTAGAGTTTAAAAAAAGTCCTTAAATATTGATCTTTTTCACGCCAAAAGAATTGATGTCACTTTAGAAGACATTTATTTAACAGCGGGTGTCGTATGGATGAAGTTTATGCTGACTATCTGATTTTAGGAGCATCAAAAGAGAAATCACCATTCACTTGCATTTTATGGACTGACAGAGCTAAGATATTTTCTTTAAATGTGTTCTGGTGAAGAAAGTAAAACACACCTGGGATGTCATGAGTGTGAGTAAACAATGAGATAATTTCAATTTTTAGGTGAACTGTCACTTTAGTTTTTTTTGTTTTTTTCCTTCGGCAGAAACAACTTTATACTGTCACCTGTTGACACAGATGCAGTACTGCCAATGCTGTTGCAGAAATACCCTATTTGCATGTGCATTTGTAACCCATGATTAATTTTAATTTATATTGAGTGAGTTGTATTCGGCTGGTCATGTGAAATCTACATGACAGCCCTGAAGAGGGGGCACCATCCTTACATAGAGTAAAACAGCTTATATTAGGCCACTGAAAAACAGTTTTTGTTAGTGAAGCACTGTACACTGATAGTTTGGTGTGTCTGCTTTTTATGCTACCATGTTTCAAATCACAGATCAATTACACAACTTTGAAAGAAATTTAAATTAGGGGTCGACCGATATGTTTTTTTTCAGGGCCAATACCGATAAAGGTTATTAATAATCAAGGAGACTGAAAAACAATATTTGGGGATGATTTGGGCAATGGGAATTTATTCACAACGGAGGTGAAATATTTAACACTAGCAAAGCTGACATTTACGTTTGCTAAACCTTCTAATGTTGGTTGGTTAGCTAGCTACCACTATCAATGCCATCAGCTATAACATGTAGAAACACCAACTCATATGGACAAGTACTCTGTTAAATCAGACATCATGACAACGATTGCCCCATCTGAACTTTTCTACACTTTAGCGGCCTGCTAAATGGTGACCACTGGCATAGAGTATTTTGATGTTTGTCACAACTTCAGTATCTGCATTCTTACCTTTTTGAAAACCACATGTCCTCTCTATGATTCATCTGTCCTCTTTCACTTCTCTCTCCCAAAAATACAGAGTGCAGTGTTGATTGACCATTTACTTGTGACATATAACAAGGGCTGGGCGATACATCGAATACCCACAGTATAATCACGATGATTTTGCTGACGATGTAAAATTCAACAAAATCATGAATATTGCCATTTATTTTAATGAGCCAAGCTACAAGCAGAAAACTTTCAGAGATAGGCAGTGGCATTAAAACCAATGGAGCACATTTTAAAATTCAATCATTAGAAAATTATGAAGATCAGATCCATTGGCCAGGCCGATAATCGGTTGACCCCTAATTTAAATAATAACTTAATTCCCTATGTCTCTACATTTCTTCCATGTTTCAGAGTAACTGGTTTCACTTATCAATTAAAAGCACATTATTAATTCACATTAACATTCTTGACCTTGATTGACTGGATTCTGAATGATGAAGCTTGTCCCTTTGTAGCTGAAATAGCTTTCTCACTGCGTCAAGCTTTTATGTGAGTAATCAAATGGGTTAAAAGTTGTAATGGTAATTCTTGAAATAATCAACCCTGATTTTACATCAGATAGTGCCGATAATTGGTTTATTAGCCGATACATATTTTTGGCCGTGTCATCTGTCAAATGTTTGCCCGATTCATTTTTTTTTTTTGTCGAAACCAGCCATATCAGTGATGAGCAACGAGTGAAGAGGACTGTTTATTGGCCACATGATTTCTATTTCTGCAGCGTGGTGCTAAACCTGTTCTATATAGCCACATCAAAAATGTTCTTGAATGGCTGTGATCATGTCACATCTCTTTCACTTTCATCACAGAATTGTCACTTTCAAACAAATTTTTCACATCACGTTTGGTTTGGACACTGACTAGGTGTTACTTCGTGCACCTTTTAAGTAAAACTGGTAGAAAGGTTCTGAATGCATCGTTCTAATGAGGTCTTCAGACACTGTATATTTTCAGTATGCATTGGGTGGCATTTGTTCTATTTGCACTGATGGAAATAAAGGTTCTGACCCGTTTCAGAGGAAATAGGCGGTATCTGCAGTATCTGGGGCTGCTAACCAGGACACTGCAATCTGTCCTCCTTCAGTGAGCCTCAGACTATCACACCATTACAGCTGATCCTCTGTCCTGTGTTCTCAACAACACTTTCCATTACACTCACACTTCCGTGTTGAATGCTGTTTCTGGGATTTTTTTGACTCATTCAAATGAACTTGATTTGTTTCAGATTAGCTGTAGCATTAATCAAGAACTCCTGATATGTTTGGGTTCTTCATTTGAGCTACTGTTGTGAACTTTGAACATGCTGTACTTTGATGGGACGTTATAAACTTGATTGCTTTGAGTTTAGTTTATGCTCTAGTATAATGGAGCTTCAGAGCTGGTAGAGGTGAAGGGCAGGATGTTCTCTGAGGCAGGATGGAAGCTCTCGCTATATGAAAGGCTGTTTGTGTTGAAGCAGTCGCTCAGCTGGGAGAGGGATGCCAGCTGGGGCCTGGCACATGGGCTAGCTCTCACACACATACAGCTCAGGTACAACTGATCCTTTCTGCTGCAACTGACTTCTGATCTAGCGACAACTATTTAAGGTTAATATAATATATGGCAGTTTAAGTTTACCCAAAAATGACAAACTATTTCTGTGAAGCACAATACAAGATGTTAAGCAGGATGTTAGCCTTGTCATTCCAATTCAATTTCATTGCGTCTTTTTTCCCATACATTGACAGTTGTTAGTGAGTGATTGTACACTTGTATAACTCTTTTCTTACACTACACTCAAAGACTTTTATATCATGAACAGGGGACTCTCCTCAACCACCACCAGTGTGCAGGTATCCACCTGGATGATGCGATGACAGCCAGTAGTGCTCCAGTATGTTCACCATTCACCAGCTGTTGGTGGAGAGGAGAGAGTAGAGTGATACAGCCAATTAATGGGTCGGGATTATTAGGAGGTCATGATTGAGAAGGGCCAATGGAGGGAATTTGGCCAGTTATACACCTACTCCTTTACGAGAAGTGCCCTTTTAATGACAACAGCGAGTCAGGACCTCTGTTTAGCATCTCATCCGAAAGACAGGCCTTCGACAAAAGATCTCACTGGTGACTGAGACAAACATTCTGCTTAATGTCTCCTTTTGTGTTCCACTGAAGAAAGAAATTCACTCCGGTCTGGAACAACATGGGTAAATGTTCATTTTGGGCGAACTGTTCCTTTAACAGGGATAATGTTTTCTGCTTCTGTCATGCAATCAGGTACTTTTAAGTCTGCCATTTTTCTTAAAAACACCATTCACACCACTGCTCTAGCTCTCTCTCTCAATCTGAATCTAGCACACCCCTACGGAAGACATTAATATCAGATCAGGGTCTTCAACAACCAAACGTATTGAATGAACATTTGTTCAGTCTGTGTCTACTTTGACTAGTTGTTACTTTGGTAATCATACCATTTGAAATTGTGCATGCTTAGTGTTGGGGATTTCAATAAACCCCTAACAGTATGTATTACATTTCAGCACACAACACAATTTTTTGAAGGACCTGTAAATTTGGCGCCACACTTGTGCACTCCAAACAACTTGATTTAGGCGGAGGGTGCCACACATGCTGGCTGTTTTGCTGAGATCTCGCTCTCTTCAGTCGCAGGTATGACAAATATACAGATTCATTGTAACTCTCTCTCTGATTCCCTGTCAGGTGGAGCTTGCTGAAATAACAATAGAAGTACAGCATTAGCATTAGCAAAAGCAATTGTGATGGTTATTTAGGGCATTTTCAGACCTGTATCTTGCTTGATTTGTTCTGAAACAGGCTAAAATACTTACACTGTTGAATTTCTTCATGGTTGGGTTCGATTTCACATTTAGTTATATTTTAAAACTGACCAAAACTGTAAAATTTCCGTTGTGGTTCATTTTAAACCTCATTAGGTGGTTTTACTTTACATTTACTTTTACATTTCTGCATTGAAAACTACCTGTTCTTATGGTCACAGAGCTCTCTTTCTCTCCCTCTCACACCTGATCATGCTTGTGCACGCATACATGCATGCACGTGCACACACAGAAAGAGTGAAGCCATGCTTTTTTCTGTTAAAAAGTTGCTGACGCCGTGCTGACACTGTCCTTCCTCTGTTCTGCCACTATACAAAAGAGAGAAGTGATCGTGAAGATCAACCTAAATTGATGAGCCAAAACATTGTCCACTGCCATACTGCACACTCCACACTGTTTGGGAATGGTTTGAGGAAAATTATGAAGAGTTCAAGGTGTTACCCTAGCCTCTAAACTCCCCAGATCTCAGTCCGATTGAGCAACTGTGGGATGTGCTGGACCAACAAGTCCAAAGTCCAAGACTTGAAGTATCTTCTGCAAATGTTTAGGTGCCAGATACCACAGGACACCTTCAGGGGTCTTGTAGAGTCCATGCCTCGGCGGGTCGGCGCTGTTTTGGCAACACGAGAGGACCAACAGTATATTAGGCAGGTGGTTATAATGTTTTGGCTCATCAGTGTATATCTAATGTAGTTGACAAAAGACTGTATCCGCATTTTGATGGTGAAGAAAAGTGACGAGCTGACCTTCAGATTAATTCTCGGTCCAGGTGATCTCGGACCGATTGTTTTGGTGCAGATCGGAGTGCGATGGCCGTCCTCATATATGCCTATATGAACCGAACCAGGGGAGAAAACGCACCAGGTTCTGAAACAAATGACCCAAACGAGTCATTTGTGAAAACACGCTTAGGAAGTGATACATGGAGTAACTTTATCTTGTGAAAGTGCATGATTGTGTATTTATTCGGGCTGATATAAAGCATAAATTTAGTGCGATTATACAGTATAAAAAAATAACGTGTTTATGCAATTAATCATGCCCCCTGACATGTACATAAATTCTGTAATAGAAGTACAGATTTCCTTACCATACAAGCAATTCAGGCTTGAAGTATATGTTTTTACAAGCTGCAGCATTAGTTGGCAGCGCGCCTCAAACCTCACTGTCAATGCAGCCACAGAATGAGAACCGCTTGCTAAAGAGGAAGCACAACAGGTGCTTTATTCATCTGTCATAATGCAATTTATTTCAAACTGAATTTCAATCTGTATTATATATTTAGTATAGGCCATACATGGTAGAAAAATGCTTTTGACTGAATTAGTATGGATTACAATTGGTGTTTGTGATGAAATACAGCTGAGTGCGATGAAAACATCAGCTTGACATCAAACAGGTTTCAATGTAAAAACTTTCTTATTAGAAAAGGTTTTGTTGCCGTTTTTCCCCAAAACAAACTCCGCTGTGATCGGCACCATGTTGTTTTGTCACATGACTCAGTTTAACCCTTTACTGACAGCCCAGAGTGTCCTGAACTGAGATCAGTCGGTTTGAATGAAATGAAATTATGCATAGCATAATGATGTTCTAACATTTTTGTGTGAATAGTCACCTTGCTTACTACAGTAAATAGCATGCAATATAAGTTAATATAAAGAGCAAACAAATAAATGCAGGACTCCATGAAAAGACTCAATTTCATTTAAGTCTTTTCAGTACTCTCTAATTTTGTCCACCCTTTGACTCAGCTTAGCAAGAACATGGAGTCCTCCACTCATTTGTTTGCCCTTTAGATTAACTTTTAATGCATGCCATTTACTTCTGCAATACATCGTTTGAAGTCTCTCTGGCAGATATATATATAAATTAAACTCTGCATGATGTATAAATATATTGAATGGGTGCTTAATTGTCATGACAATGATTTCATGTATGTTGTCAAAAGTACCATTACTTCAGCTGACACTAATGTTATAAAGATGTAATGGTGCCAGTCTTACTGCAGTGTGGTTCAGAGTACCGTAGGGCTGGGCTATATGCAATAAAAACTTTCGCAATATTTTTTATAGTAAAATATTGCAATATCCGATTACATTCTCAACCCTCCTGCCTAGGTCAGTGGATGGGTATTTATGCTTTTATTTATTGTGCTTTAAAAATATATTTCATTTGAAATATAAACTTAAACCAAAGATATTTCTAAATTCAAATTGCACTATTAAACAAAACGAAAAAGCAATGAAAATAATGAAGTGATTAGTGAAATCGTATTTAACCAGTAACCACCTCCCAAAATTCAAACATTATAGTCTCCAACGGCCCATTAATTTGCCATCACTCAATTATCCTTGGAAACAGGTGGAAAATACAAATTGAGATCTAAAGACAATTATTAATGTAAACATTATAATAATGATAATTATAATTGAGATAAATAAACAATTGCCTCTAAAATAGTTCAACACAACCCACAAAATGTCAAATTTCATAAAACCGTTTGTTACTTCGCATAGTCTGTGCTGTAAAGAAATAAAACACCAGTTTCCCTATTAGGTGTAAGCCTAATACATTCACTTCTATTCGCCAATTAATGCTGCCAAATTTTATCAACTGTGTTCTTTTTGAATTGGTGTTAGCATTGCGTTTCGTAATAGCCTGCAGTTAATGCTGCCTAAAGAAAATGAAATAGAACTCAGTTTTAGGTTCAAGGTGAACATGTTCTTGTATTTTTTTTTTTTTTAGCTAATCAATTTCTTTAATACATACAATTTTTTGCGTTCATAATGCATGTTAAGTGCGACTTGCTCTGTGGAAATAAAGTGAACATATTTTAGTGAGCACCTCTTGAGATGGTCTGAGGTTATTTGCAGCATTTTCATTAATGACAGTATTCTTGAAAAATGTTTTCGGATCACTAGAAAATTGTGAGAAATCTTAACATGCGTGTGTTCCACAAGACATGCTTAACGCTACACGTCTCTGAACAAACAGTGAAGCAGACAGCTATTGTCTATTGAATGTATCACTCAGAGTCATGTTATAGGATGCCCTCCACAGTGATGGGAAGATGAGCAAAATTACCTGCCATTGCTCATAAAAACCCTGGCATTTGGCAGGATAAGTGTGCTAATTTCAAACCTTTGGCTACTATTTAATATATTGGGCAACTTCCCCAGCTCCTTACATCCTTACATTTCCTTACATTGTCAATCATCATCTGTCAAGGAGTGCCACAATCAGCCAGGATATTTGTGGGCCTAATGTAAACCGCTTAGAGTGTTTTAAGTGAATAGACTTTAGGGAAATTTATTCTGCACTCTGTTTTTGTCTTCTGAAGTATCCTGTTACTGCTGTATGGAGGAGTGAGAAACCACTCCAAACAATTCAGTCCTTTAGCGAGCTGTCTGAATGATTCTAACTGAATTGCCAACCAGTTCAGAACATTTTGCTATCCTGGATGGCCAGTTCATTGTTTTGTACAGACTCAAAAAAACAACTGGCAACAAGCTTGAGCCAGCTGGTTTAAGGATGCGTCTTGGGTGAGCTGATCACATGTGTTCATGCTGTTTACACCTGGTTGCTAATGCACTTGTTTGGATTTCCGAGGGAAGGTCACTGATTTCATATCTACATTTATAATTCACTATGTCAGTGTTTTACTGCATCATGGTGAACAGCAAAAGAAGTCATAAAAGACCAAGGAAGTGCAAAAAAAGCACAATGTTTCTGCAGTTGAAATTTAATCTAAGCACACACACAACATTTCGAGCAGAATTGATATGACTCACTAAAGACGTTCTGTAAAATTTTCTTGCATCCACTTGTAAATGGTTTTAAAATTGTTCTGATCAAAAGAAGTTATTTTTATTTTAAAGCCACACGTAACCGGCAAAATGAAAACTCTGTTTTAGCACAGTGTTTGATTGACAGTTGAGAGTTGGTGCTTTGTTGCTGTCCGGGATGCATGAGAACAGATGTGATGTGTTCACATGCAGGTTTTAAATGTCCTCCATATGTGGTTTTTGTGATTCGATCACAAAAAACGTGGGCCCTGTTTACACCTGTATTTAGCACTGACCACTTGTGATTTGGATCACTTGAAACACATTTTATAACAGGTGATATAAAAATCACTATGCAAAAAACTCAATGTTCCTAAAAAGGTATAATTTTTTGCAAAATAGAATTTCTTTTGAGTAAAATATTGCTTGGCCACCTACTCTTTCCGTTGCATTGCTCTCTTCTGTTTGGCTGCTACACAGCTATTTTTGTATTGGTGGGGTCTCATTCTGTATGCATTTGTGAGATTATTTGAGCATGTAGCAGCATAGCAAGGTAGTGATGTGGCCTGTCCAAACAGGGTTTTCAGCTGCGTGAAGATCTGGTGTGATCAGTCACAGCAACGCATTTGATCTGAAGAGGTGTTATAAGGATGCAACAGTGGGAAGTGACTTGAGGATTTCACTGAAAGAAAGAGAGACAGGAAACTAGATTAGATCAGCTGACTGCTCTGTGTTCTGGACAGGGTTGTCTATCAGGAAAAGATTTGAGAGAGAGAGAGAGAGAGAGAGAGAGAGAGAGAGAGAAATAAGGGAGGGGGAGCAGAACCATCTGAGCTGAATGTATAATCATGCATCTGCTCTGATATGTGAATGGTTACAGCTTTCCAGGGGGAGGGATTGAGTGGATGCGTGAGTTGGAGGAAGGGTGGGAGCATGTGAGCATGTGTGTGTGTGATCGGCGAGAAATCTGCCTGCGGATGAACAGAGAGGGGAGAGATGGAGAGCCGATTGCTACTACATGATGGAGGCTGCAGGCACCTCAGCCCCCACCTCGACTGGGAGCGACGAGGACGAGCAGGTGGCATCGCTAACGTAACATTCTTCCCACAGCTCGCCTTCACCTTCCCACGGTCCCTCCTCACTGGCAGCACTGCAACTCCTGTGCATTTTTTGCGCTTTGCACAAAAATATATACTGTGATAGTGGATGCCTATATGTGAGCTTGATTTTTGGGGGGTTTTGGTCACGTTTGATGTGTTTACTTTTCCTCCATTTTTTTCTTTGGTTCGTTTTTGATGTAATGGCTTCAGTTTTTGCAGAAAATCCCTAATCTGGTAAGCAGATGAAATGTAATGCAACATTGATGTTGTTTTGTTTTTTCCTCTTCATTTTAATTTATAAATGTCATGCATGTCGTCATATTCACGTTGGTGGCTTATATCCTTTTACCCTCGTAATTTTCAGTTGACTGTCATGACGTGTGTCTTGTGTAGTGTACTATCATGGAGTGTGTTGCATTTCTCAGTTGTAGCAACATAGAGAATATGTGACCTGTTTGATTTAAGCTTTCGAATTGTGCTAAGTTATATTCAGCTGGCATGTTTGCTTTGCCTCGCCCCTTTTTATCCTCTCTCTCTCTCTCTCTCTCTCTCTCCCCCTTTCCAATGATGAACTTTGGCCTCTGTAACTTCACGCACCATCTGTGGCATTTCATGAAAGGAGGGGCGAAGTTCCCTACCACTGATATCACATTCAGTTTGTGTAGTTATGAAAGGAATGTATGATGGGTTGAAACTGTATGATGGGTTGAAAGTCCACTGTACAAGACCTGCTTGCGATGCAACAAATGGAAAAGCTGTCATGATTTGGAATCCGTCAAATTTGACAATAAGACAAACAAAATGAACCTAGTTTTTTTTTTCCAATCGATCACTCTTCAAACTTTTAACTGAAGTGTTGTAGTTGTTTACCTTGGATTGTAGATTTTGAAATGATTACTGAGGTCAGATTTTGCACCGTTTCTAATCAGGGCTGTCGTTCACCTCTGGCTTCTGTGTCCCTTCGTTCTCGTGTGGTGACCCAGACGGTCGGTGACATCCTGTTCTTGTTACTCTGAATTACTATTTAATATTAATATTTTAGACTGCTTAGCGTTTCCTTTTGGACCTGCATCTTAGTGTGTGAAATGGCGACAGATCCTCTGATTGGTTTCCAGCACCATAATACAGTTTAAAGGGAAGGATTTATCTGTTTACTTCCAGCTGAGATCAGATAACTGTTATTTTGCTGTTATACACTGCAGAAATTATAATTAGATGTTTGCAGCTCTGTATAAGTCATTTTAATTGCCTTGTGTATTTTTAGGCTGTACTGAACTATCAATGTTGAATATTGTTGTGAATATTGTCTAATTTTCCAGCATTTGGTGTACCAGAGTTCTGCTCATACATGTGACCTGTCAAACTCCCACACGCAAACTATAATGCTATCCTCCCACACAGAGAGGGCTATTTGTGGGAAGACATCATGAATATCAAGTTTTCTCACCAGCACAAAGCATGTTATGTGTATAAGCTTCAATTTACCTGAGTTTTTTTCCTCCACAGGCCTATTCCCAGGATGCCTACCTTAAGGGTCATGATGCATACAGTGGAAATGCCCGCCATATCCCAGAGCCACCCCCTGTATGTTATACTCGAGTAGACTCTAAGCCCCCGGGGATGGCCCAGGCCACTGAGACATCAGTCCCGGGGGGTGTACTATCTGATCTAGGATACCGGGTGGAGATACCAATACCCCCCTCACCTCCACCACCAATTCCAAAGACACAAACAGTGGTGTGTGTGTGCAATGAAAGTGTTCGGACTGTGGTGGTACCTCCTGATGTTCACATGGGCCGTATGGGCCCAAGTCATAGGGGGGACTATGATCTAATTGGTCAGGATCCAATTATGATCAGAGCCAGGCCTGGTATGGTGTCTGGTGGTCGACCACCATACATCCACCCACGCAAAGCTGACGTGTTCCCTTCAGGTTATCATGGAGAGCCTTATGCTATTCCACCTACACACTACTCTCCTGCCTCCATCACTTTCCCTTCTACCCACCAGAACATTGACTGGCGGACTTACCAGACATACCGGGAATACATTGATAATAAGGGTCTCCACACTTGTAGTCGGACTATTCAAGAACGTTTAGACAGCCTGCGGGCTGCCTCCCAAAATGTCCATAGTTTACCTCAACCTGGCTGGGGCAAGAAGTTACGCCACAGAAGCTCATCACATGACCGGGCTTACCAGGGCCCCTCTGTGCTTCCTCCACGTAGCACCTCACAGGATAGGATGAGTGGGGCAGAGAGAGCAGGCCACGCAAGGGATTGGCCTCCTCGTAGCCTGTCCTCTGATGGTCTGATGCGGAAGTCCCATGTTCATTCGTCAGACTATGTAGAACACGGTGAACTAGTTTCTGGTGCACCATGGGCCGCTTTGGACAGGCAGCTGTATGGCAGAGTAGACCAGAGGAGTCGTCCTAGTAGACAGTCTCTTCCGCCACGGGCAGTCCTTTATCACCATTCCACAGGGTATGGCACGAGCGTGAGGGGCGTTGCTGGCTCTCATCCGCACAGTTCCAGAACGGACATCCCACCCACCTTTTTTCCAGAACGATCTCGCAATGGTTTAAATCAGGTCAAAGTTCCTCTCTCTAAAGACCAAAGTGGAACTGTTGTTGGTAATCATATTTCTAATTCTGCATCAGTTCAATCCAGAACTAGGGCTGAAACCATGCAGAGCCCAGAAACGGGGAAAGAGACTGCTGTTGGACATAGGTCATCGTCATGTTCTGCTCCGCCCTCTGAAAAGCCGCAGGGCGGGTCATCAGCTCAGAGGACACACCAGTGGGATCTCAAGTGGCGATCAGTAAATGGGTCCAGTCCCATGAAGGGTGTAGTCTTCAGAGAGAAACCTTCAACTGGAAAGGGCACCCCACAACCTCTCCGCCACCCCTCATACATCCTTGCTGTGAATGACACAGATGGGTCCGAGCCAGCAGGGGGTGACGTCTGCTGGTTGCCCAATGATGCACGCCGGGAGATGCACATGAGGAGACTAGGGGAGCGACATGACTCCTCCTTTTGCTCCAGTAATCTGGACGAATCACTTGACTCCATTCCCTTCATCGGTAAGTCTGTAACCATAGCAACACCACCCGGCAACAAGCTTGAGCCAGCTGTAAGGATTGTTTTAGAGCTGCAGCAGATATTTTTAAAGAATAATTGGTTAGATGTAGGCCATGATAGGGAAGACATATTGTGCTATTAATTTTCTTAATGCACAATTTGGGCCATGAGTGCATTTCAGTATTAATAATGCTCCAGGACCTTATGCCATCCAGATATGTCCTAGATCATAATTATCATAATTTTGCTTTGTATAGTCTGTTATCTTTGACTCTCAGAACAAGAAGAATAGGGGTGATGGAAGTGGAAATCTTGATCTGTCAGTGTGGTTGGAAATGACTGATGGCGAGCGTGTGTGTGTGTGTGTGTGAGAGTGAGAGAGAGAGAGTGTGAGTCATGGTGGTCAGTAAGGAGGTGGCCTTCCCTTATACTCTAATGTCTGAGGATAGGTCTGGCTCTGTCACAGTTCATCCTTGATATGTGCTTTGTACACCAGCCTTTTGATGTTTGGCATAAACTGTAACTGGTTTGTTGTGATTGTGCCAAAATTTGAACCAAATGTTGCTGCACCTTTTGTATTGCAACTGCTACACATTTGGATGAGTTACTTACGGAATGTAAACATGAGTGATAGTAAAAGCTAGAGATTAAAAATTCAAGTTTAAGTGGGTTTAGAGTGTGTGTTTAAGACCATATTTCCATCAGGGCTGGGTCACAATGTATTAAAGGTGCTGTAATAAATTGTAGCCATACTGCTTCCACGAGCCTGAGCCATTGAATTAGCCACGCCCATTATTTTTTTCTCCAAAACCCTGCTCAACAAATATATCAAATTAGCTTTATTGAGAGCAGAACTTTTTGTAAAAAAGCAACAGCAGCAAGAATGCACCTTAGCTGACAACTGTTATGAACAGCATGGCATAAAAATTTATAAAACCTAAATAATTTGCTGCAACAACAAAACTATAAGAATGCAAATGACAGTTCAAATTGTCTATTTCAATTAGTTGGTTTTTTTATTCAATTGTGTCATCACTCAATTTAGTTTTGCATTTTTTTTTTAAACATTTTGGTAAATATATATAAAGGTAATATGACTATAGTGGCTGTTTGGTTGAAATGATGGTTTATCTGAACTGGAGTGGTGGTGGCGTAGTGGATAAAGCACAGGGCTGTTAATCAGAAGGTCACAGGTTCTAACCCCACAGCCACCACCATTGTGTCCTTGAGCAAGGCACTTAACTCCAGGTTGTTCCGGGGGGATTGTCTCTGTAATAATTGCACTGTATGTCGCTTTGGATAAAAGCGTCTGCCAAATGCATAAATGTAAATGTAATCTGTTGAAAGAAAAACAATTCTCCTTGTAAGCCATTTCAGAGTAAATACATTAATATTGAGATATATATTGAGTTTCGTCAAAAGGCAAAACAATTACGATATTTCTGTATCTCCTAGCCCTACATGCTATTGATGGTTCCATATTGTGAAGTTCTGTTGCAGTCATTGCTTGAAGCAATCACCAAATATTTGACACCTATTTTTACTTAATCTGATGTAGGGGTGATTATGACCAAAATGTTATGTCACGATATGAATAATTTTATATCACGATAACTATATATCACGATATAGTTAAATTTTTCCAAATAATCAATAAAAATTGGTTATAAGGCCTTTTTTTTTATATATATATAATTCAGTAAGTGAATTAATTGATTTATAAATGAAAACCTCTTATATAATTTTCTCTTTATTTGTAACATGACAAACATAGTCAAATAAAAAACAAAACGAACATTTAGTTTTAAGTCAACCTTGCCATAATGCTAAATTTCACTTTATGCCACATTTCAGTCTGATGTTGTTGACTGGTAATATTATTGTAAACCTTCCCCATGAAACTCGACATCATCTGAAAGCAATGCAACAAATAATATACAAGTTAAAGAATATCCAACAAAAATGAACTCTTCAAGTAATCTCTGTAGAGAATAGTATATGAATATCTGAAAGCAAAGCCAGTTTGTTTCCTATTATCTAATTAGAATAATATCTAATAGAATTGTATTAAGGGTGATGTGTAGTTTAAAATACCTACATGACACATTGTTTTAGCTGTTTTCCTCACCAGTGTTGGTTAGACCATTGAACGTTTGAGATGTTTGACTTCCTCCTTAGCACTTTAAATGGGAAATATAAGTACAATTTAAATGGGTGACATACGTTTTGTAGTTTGTGTAGCGATAGATTTAGGCGAGTGATCCAACTGTTGCACTGTCTCTGTCTGGAACACCATCAGGAAGCCTGCTGGACTCTTGCATGCTACAGAGATGACGCGCACGACAATCACATGAAACACTGAATTGGCACGTGGTGGCGATTTTGCGTGTCCGCGATACAGACGATAATCTAAAATACACACCAGTTGCCAAATTTCTACCGGTGGATCGTGTCTACTGAAATATAGCCCACCCTTAATCTGACGTTTATTATTTGCCGTAAAAGCTTTTATACCATGGTCATTGACTCCAGTGCTTTCTGGTGAATGTAAATCAGTAACAATTTAGGTCTATAATAGGCCATAGGGGTTCTAGTATAATGCACATGAATTATTGTTGGGGTGCTCTAGATTTTGTCTTGGGAAACAGATGTAATTTTTAAAGACATTTTAAGACGTATTTTAAGTAGGAGTGTAACAATTCACTCCTCTCACAATTCGGTTCTGTTCACGATACTGAACTCAAGATTCTCAAGATTCTTTATACTAAGCCTGAATCAAGGAAAGTTTTTTTTATTATTACTTTAAAGACATATGCATAAGTAATCTATATTAAATTAAAATTGTGTTTTTCTAAAATATATTCTCTGATTACTTCTAAATATACTTTTCAAAAATATGTACAATGGAAAGGCATGCTTATCCAATTAAATATTGATAATCTACTGATGAAATCAAATCAGACATGACATTTGACATTAGAATTATATCATAGCATTATACATAATATTTTGTATTATATTATATATATATATATATAATATATATATATATATATATATATATATATATATATATATAATTAATTATAAAATTACTATCATTAAACCTCTATAAATGAAATTTTCTCTTACGTTGTCGGAACTGATAACCCTCACGCTTCCATTTCAAATGGAGATTCGATCATTTGCACTGAATTGGTGACTTTCTCCCACTTCTGGTTTTTGTTTTTGCTCATCGTACAGCACCTGTGGTTGCTAGTGTGCAATAGTGTTTTGGAGCTCCTTGTGTGCGATGAAGCGATTTCTATTTGTATGCCTGTGCTATGTAAGCGTAGGACATTGCGCATATTCGATAGAACAGATGCTAAAATAATTTTTTCAAAAGTCCCACATCCCCAATGTGCACAATCACATTTTTTAACCATGATGTTATGTATCATGGCATGATAAACATTACACCCGTAGTTGTAAGACGCACCGCATATGTTTTCATTAGAAAAAAACAAAAAAAACTCCTATCTTAAGAATTCCTGTCACACTGACACTACAAGAACTGTTGCTGTTTTTTTTGTACTGATACTATTGATGTAGAGTAATTGATGATTTGATTATTTGATGTTAATAATTTGATCGATTAAGCTTAACCACTGATTAATACATTTCAGCACAAAATGTGTTCAGTAATCTTGCCAACAGATAGAGAAAAGACTGTGTATACATTCATCCATCTTTAGAGGTTGCACTGCCACTTGTGCGCTGCATGTCATGCCCTGTCAGCAACATGGAAGAAAAACATAGCTTGTAAAATGAAGTGGGGGTTAATGTAATCATGGAGTGTTTCTCGATAGATGAACATTACAATTACATCATAAACCTTGAATAGTGTGTTAAAGTACAACAACATTGTTGATCTGCCGGTCTCCATGTATCATCCACAACAACAATTACATCAGTTCTTGCTGATAGTGTGTGCAGATACACACTAGAATTCTCGCCATCACCAGTTAGAGGTATGTTATCAACCGTATTCATACAGTGTGTTTTATTTGACTTTATTTCAAATAAAAAAGCCAGGTCTAAATTATCCCTCAATCTACAAAATTACTTTTTAATGAACTTATTAACTGTAACTTGTTGTAAATTAATAAAAAAAATTTAATTCACTGAACTGAAAATGTTGGCCTATTAAGAGGAAAAGACCAATAATCACATTTAAGTGTGTTCATTGGAATGATTTTTAAAAAGTAGGCTACATGCTAATATTTTGGTGACCGTTTCATGTTTTCATGTTTCCTTCTACAGTTTTTTTCTCAGATGTTGACGTGTTCAAGTTTGTATTAGAATAGTTAGTCAGACAAAAATCAAACTTAAAACGTAAAAGAATTACAGTGGGTACGGAAAGTATTCAGACCCCCTTACATTTTTCACTCTTTGTTATATTGCAGCCATTTGCTAAAATCATTTAAGTTCATTTTTTTCCTCATTATTGTACACACAGCACCCCATATTGACAGAAAAACACAGAATTGTTGACATTTTTGCACATTTATTAAAAAAGAAAAACTGAAATATCACATGGTCCTAAGTATTCAGACCCTTTGTTCAGTATTTAGTAGAAGCACCCTTTTGATCTAATACAGCCATGAGTCTTTTTGGGAAAGATGCAACAAGTTTTTCACATCTGGATTTGGGTATCCTCTGCCATTCCTCCTTGCAGATCCTCTCCAGATCTGTCAGGTTGGATGGTAAACGCTGGTGGACAGCCATTTTCAGGTCTCTCCAGAGATGCTCAATTGGGTTTAAGTCAGGGCTCTGGCTGGGCCATTCAAGAACAGTCATGGAGTTGTTGTGAAGCCACTCCTTCGTTATTTTAGCGGTGTGCTTAGGGTCATTGTCTTGTTGGAAGGTGAACCTTCGCCCAGTCTGAGGTCCAGAGCACTCTGGAGAAGGTTTTCTTCCAGGATATCCCTGTTCTTGGCCAGCATTCATCTTTCCCTCGACTGCAACCAGTCGTCCTGTCCCTGCAGCTGAAAAACACCCCCACAGCATGATGCTGCCACCACCATGCTTCACTGTTGAGACTGTATTGGACAGGTGATGAGCAGTGCCTGGTTTTCTCCACACATACCGCTTAGAATTAAGGCCAAAAAGTTCTATCTTGGTCTCATCAGACCAGAGAATGTTATTTATCACCATCTTGGAGTCCTTCAGGTGTTTTTTAGCAAACTCCATGCAGGCTTTCATGTGTCTTGCACTGAGAAGAGGCTTCCGTCGGGCCACTGCCATAAAGCCCCGACTGGTGGATGGCTGCAGTGATGGTTGACTTACTACAACTTTCTCCCAACTCCCGACTGCATCTCTGGAGCTCAGCCACAGTGATCTTTGGGTTCTTCTTTACCTCTCTCACCAAGGCTCTTCTCCCCTGATAGCTCAGTTTGGCCGGACAGCCAGCTCTAGGAAGGGTTCTGGTCGTCCCAAACGTCTTCCATTTAAGGATTATGGAGGCCACTGTGCTCTTATGAACCTTAAGGGCAGCAGAATTTTTTTGTAACCTTGGCCAGATCTGTGCCTTGCCACAATTCTGTCTCTGAGCTCTTCAGGCAGTTCCTTTGACCTCATGATTCTCATTTGCTCTGACATGCACTGTGAGCTGTAAGGTCTTATATAGACAGGTGTGTGGCTTTCCTAATCAAGTCCAATCAGTATAATCAAACACAGCTGGACTCAATTGAAGGTGTAGAACCATCTTAAGGATGATCAGAAGAAATGGACAGCACCTGAGTTAAATATATGAGTGTCACAACAAAGGGTCTGAATACTTAGGACCATGTGATATTTCAGTTTTTCTTTTTTAATAAATGTGCAAAAATGTCAACAATTCTGTGTTTTTCTGTCAATATGGGGTGCTGTGTGTACAATAATGAGGGAAAAAAATGAACTTAAATGATTTTAGCAAATGGCTGCAATATAACAAAGAGTGAAAAATTTAAGGGGGTCTGAATTCTTTCCGTACCCACTGTATATGCATAGTATTTTTTTTCTTCACAACTAACTTCACAACAATTTTCATTTATTAATGTTAGCGATTATTTTAAAATTTGCAACCCTTGCCGATATTCTAATATTTTGAACAACATCTACCGATAGTTTGAAGGTTCTGCTTTTATATGCTACCTCGTTTCAAACCACTGATTATTAAATACAGAATTTCAAGCAATAGTTTAATAAAAACGTTATTCTCGATGTCTCTACAAATGTAAATTATTCACTTGTTGCTGTGTGTTGTTGTATTGGAGATGGTAATAAAATCTGCCGCTTTACCGAGATCGTGACGATGCTGTGTTTTTTGTCTGCATTGAAACCTCCATTCATATGTACCTGCATAACCTCCAATGATGCCTTTATTTGTTTATTTCCGAAGGTGATGTTTCATAAGCCATTCTGAATGCGAGATCTGCCTGTTTGTTTACTACACAGCACTAAGAATGAGAGAATGCTCTCTGACAAGAACGGACAGTGAAATTTACAGTAGCATTTATTTATTTGCTAAGACAAAACAAGATGCAGTTTTGGTGCAAAGAAAGTTAAAGCAGCATTTGCCCAGCGGCTTTCTTCTCTCTACTGGTTGTGTAAAGTTTGTGGAGGTGTGTCAGATGGCATGGAGGACTGCCCGTGTCCGCGCCTGATTTCTCATTCACTCTGCCTGTGCAAAAGTGTGATTAAAACTGCGAATATACGGTAAAACTATATGCATTCAAAACTAATTAGTTTATGAAAATTATAATTAATGATAATACTATGACGAAATATAATGCCAGCCTGTAATATAAAGCAGCATAATGTAGTATATTTGTATCGCTAAAATAGCTGGAAGTGGCTATACCGGAAGTGGTCCACATTTAAGGTTGATAATGGCAGTGCGCTAGTTTTGATGCAAAATAAGTTGAAAATACCCCTAAATGTAGCCATTTAACTGAAACGAATGCGAATATGGCGAATAAAATAGACCCTGACGGACATTTTAAAACTCTGTCTGTATGTTCTGGTTACATAACTCCAAAAATATGTATATAATATATGTTGTTTCAGACTAGATGGAGAAAAAAAAAAGCAACTTATATTTCAGAAAATACAGTATCTGTTTTGAATATGTACCTTATTGCAATAACATTACAAATTAAATTCAAAAGTGTTTAGGCCTGAGTGTTATTCATAAATTTGAAACGTGAAAAGAAAACGTTAAACACACTTCAGTTATCTGAGGTCATTTTATTTGTTGCCCAAGTATCAATTTAGTAGCGATACCGTGGTACCAGGGCAGGTATCGGAGCATCGCTAATTTCTTTTACTCGTTATGCTCCCTGTGTGTTTCTCATAACTGTGATTATAATGAAGGGACCATTTCCTGCAAGAGTGAGGCGGTTTAGAAAACTTATGTGATTCATTAAGAGGCAAACCATATAAAACTGTAGAATGATTCTGTTTTGTATGTCCAACTATCAGACATCTAGTTTTTAATAGAAAATATACAGTGCCCTCCACTAATATTTGTACAATTGTACATGAATGGGAATGGAATCAGTAAGATTTTACTCATTCGAATTTTGAGGGATATCGGGAATTGTGGCACAAATGTTGTTCAGTTAAAATAACAGAGGATAAATAACAACGTTTCTTTTTCCACAACCTTTTTGCTCATATTTGCCTAGGGGTACCAATATTAGTGAAGGGCACTGTATGATTTGACATTTGTTTAGTTATCCTTGAAGTTTATCCTAGGCCTTGTAAATAATTTCCTAATTGCTCAGTCAGTAAATGTTAGAAGGGAAAATTTGGTCTTGGATGACTGAATGGCTCAGTGGGGGTTCATTAAATGAAAGCTTTCAGCTTGTAAGGGTTTTGTTCAACTAAGCCTTTTTTACATGTTAAGCAACCAATGCATTATATAGGGCATGCTTTTTTAATATACTGTAAATATTAATGGGAATTCAAAGGCTGTTTTCTACTGTGAAATTTAAGTTATTCAGTGCAACTTGATTCAGATGTATATGGTAGTCTTTCAAAATTAAAAACTAGCGCTTATACTGCGCTATCATCGGTTTTAACAGACTGAACTAGCTATATTAGCTGCCATATTAATGTCTGATAACTTCTGCTTCATAAAAGCTTCTTAGAAATCACAGAATAATTGCAGGATATTGTGGTGCATTGCCTCAACGGACAGGGGATGCTCTCATGTCCCTCTGGCACTTTAAATACATTGCTCATTCTTTTAAGTCCATTGCAATTGAACATCATGCAGTAGAACAACATTTGATCTTTACCACTTGAGAGATAGGAATACCGGTTTACCAGAATTGATATTGTTAACATACTCCATAGGAGCAATCCATGAACCTTTTGAGAAGGCAACCTCAGGTTGTTCAAGGGACGTTGTCTTTGTACAAATGTAAGTTGCCCTGGATGAAATCATCTGCTAAATGATAGTCTTGCAGCAAATCCTGGTTTTATCAGTTTGCTGTCATCTTAAAGCAAAGTGTTTGATGACATTTAGATTCTTGTGTCTTGGAGGGACACTTGCAGTAGAGTATGCTAGAGTTCCTTGGCTCAGCCTGAAGAGGGTTTTGCACACCTTCCTCTTGGCCCTCTTTGAGACGCTGGAGGATGCAGGAACTGGGGCAGTTGCTTTAATTTTAGCTGCTCCAGCCCTCTGGCAGCACAGAACAGCTTTGTTCTCCGACTTTTTTTGGCTGAGACCTGCATTGGAGCTCTAAAGTTTTTAGTGCTCTCAAAAACAGGACATGTTAAATTCTAAGATAAATAAAGCTGTCCTTGTTCCTAGAAAACTTTATAGAGACTTTCTGCTTGCAAGGAAATCAAGACAAGCATTTAAGCTTAGGCCTGCTTTCTGTGATTACATGCAAATAAAATTGCATACTTTGTCTTAATCTTTATCTTATTAGCATCAACGATGTCAAACAATTCGTCAAAATTATGAAACCATCTGATGCAGAAAATATGTCAATGTCAGAAATATTGAAGATTCAGCTTGCATCACACCTAGCAAACTAAGATGTCTGTGAAATGTTCTCATTTGGGTTATTCCTTTTAGTACTTTTCTCTAACATTTTTTTGTATCCCCCTTTCTCTGAATTTGGAATGCCCAATTCACACTACTTACTAGTTCATCATGGTGGCACGGTTACTCACCTCAATCTAAGTCGCAGTTGCTTCTGAGATGTCAATCTGCTCATCTTATCATGTGGCTCATTGTGCATGACACCGCGGAGACTCCCAGCACGGGAGGCTCATGCTACTCTAAGCAATCCACACACAACTTACTACGCGTGCCATTGAGAGCGAGAACCCCTAATCGCGACCACATTGAGGTTACCCCATGTGACTCTACCCTCCCTAGCAGTTTGGTTGCTTAGGAGACCTGACTTGAGTCACTCAGCACACCCTTGATTCAGACTCGTGACTCTAGGGATGGTAGTCAGCGTCATTACTTGCTGAGCTACCCAGGCCCCCTATCCTTTTTTTTATTTATAAACTTGTAAATTTAATGAATTAGTTCTATAAAAGCTCTGGCACTTGAGCATTATTAATTGTAACATGATTATTTACAGAATGGTAAGAAAGTTCACAGGATCCCCAACAGAACTGAAATATAGAATAAAAGTTAGCCATGAAGAGTTTAGATTTAGCTTACAAGAATGTATCAGCATGAAGTTAATTTGGAAATTCTTTACATTTTACATGTATGCATTTGGCAGATGCTTTTATCCAAAACGCATTCAGACCATACATTTTATGAGTTTGTGTGTTCGCTGTGAATCAAACCCTTGCCAATTCTCGCACAATGCTTTACCAGTTGAGCTACAGGAACCCTATTATCTAATCCTAGTAATATATAAAAAAGAAGCCTGTAATTCAATCAAATAACATGGAATGTTTTAGAATAACACAAACCTGATACCATAAGCACATTTCATAAAACCCATGGCTAATACTTAATGATTTCTTATTTTCTTTGCTGTCATTTTCTGGCCAAAAGGATGTAACTTCATGTATGATTGTCAATAAAGAACTGGCTTTTGATTGTTAAAGGGATGTTAGAAAAACTAAAAACCTAAAAGGAAAAACTGTATGCCTAAGAAAACCAATTAAAGGAATATTCTGGGTTCAATACAAGTTAAGCTCAATTGACAGCATTTGTGGCATAATATTGATTATTTAAAAACAATTGTCACGTCCCTCGTTTTCTTTAATTAAAAAAAAAAAGCAAAAATGGAAGTCAATTTAGTGAGGCAAATTGTTATGGTAGAAGCTTGTTTTGCTCTCTTTGACATGTACATTAACATGGATACACTTGCTGATCTGCTTTATTTT
Source organism: Xyrauchen texanus (assembly GCF_025860055.1). Classification (NCBI taxonomy): domain Eukaryota; kingdom Metazoa; phylum Chordata; class Actinopteri; order Cypriniformes; family Catostomidae; genus Xyrauchen; species Xyrauchen texanus. Next base: position 39,040,625 of record NC_068281.1, on the reverse strand, counting down.
CATGTTTACTCCTGTTACCATGATTATAGATGAGCCTGCCAGCCCAAGTATAGACCATGATGGCAACCATATTCCTGCCTCTGTTGTGATATCTGGAGCTCAGGCTATAATCTCTGACAGCCCGAGCCCTTCCACGCCCAGTCCACTCATGCGCCGCCAGCTCTCACATGACCAAGGTAAACATTTCTATATGCATTTCTACATCTTGGCTTGGAAACATTTTATACATCATCTAATAAGAATATGTTCTGCATCAAACTGACACGAATGGGGTCAAGGTGGGTTTTGTTGATGTTTGTTTAATCAGTGTCTACTTTCTATATAGAATCCCTCAGAAATGCCATACTGGAATCTCAAACGGGAGCCAAAACGGAGCGCTCAAAATCGTATGATGAGGGTCTGGACAACTACCGTGAGGAAGGCCGGGGGTAAGTGTCTTGTAAACATGGTGGATCATAACGTTTGTGATTCCTAATATTGTCTGTGTGAATAAATGTTTGGGCTAACATAATCATCCTTTTCCACAGACGATCCAGCAAACCGAGTCTAAGGGTTTTCAGAAAGGTGAGAGATGCACAATATCCCTCATAATGAGCAGCTTTATGCGCCAGCTTTCAGATTATTCAGTCACTAATAATGGAAATAATGGCTCCTATTACAAAACCTACTAAGGCAGTATTTTAAAGCAACATAGGCACACTCATGACGTGAAGACTCTGCTTAAAAATACCATTTAAAATGTGAATTTACTTAAAGATGCTGTAAGCAATTGTATTTTTTTTTTTCATGGAATAAAAGATATCTTACTGGTCTCTGTGACAGCTGTAGACTTTGTAAACAGTAAAGAAAATGTGTCTGCGAACCATTTACATTGGCGCTTTTCACCTGTCAATCATTTTGCTTGTTCTCATTTTGCTGTGTTTGAAGCGTATCATTGAGGCTATAATTCATAATAGTGCCACTGTTAAATTTGACAGCCACTGGAACAAACAATGCTGCTTTTTTGCTCTGTTTTGGTCTCAAAATTATCTTTGGAGTGCAGGGTTTTGGAATGAGGGGGCTAATTCAATGGCTCAGTCACGTGAAATCTTGAGAATGCTAAAATTGCATACAGCACCTTTAATTTGGTATTAAAATTACCAAAATTACCATAAAATTTGGAAGTTCGATATTTTTGTATTTATTTTTTAATCATAGTGAACTTATTTTATTTTTTTGACACTGATCAACTGAAAAAGACTTTCATATCAAAGTGAAAACTCATTTCTACCAATCAGTGTAAATTTATAACAAATATTAAACACAAAATAACGGATTGGATAATTATTCAGCCCCATTAATGCAACTCACCTAAATCATCACTGTGCAACCAACTGGTTTTAGAATTCACTCTTCACAATTAAATGGATATCACATGTGCACAGTCCAAGATGTTTCAAGTGATTTAGTATAAATAGCCTACACCTGTGTATTTGTGACCTCTCTGGAAGGTTCACTTGCTGGTGAGCAAGTGTCACCATGAAGACTTAAGAACATGCCAAGCAAATCCACGAAGAGGTTATTGATAAATATAAATCTGGGTATGATACAAGAAAATTTCCAAGTCCCTGAATATCCCTTGGAATTCTGTGAAATCAATAATTAAGAAATTAAAAAAGTGTGGAACAGCATAAAATCTGCATTGAGCAGGCCATCCTCAAAAACTGAGTGACTGTGCAAGAAGGGGACTAGTGAGGCTTTTACCCTTTCTGCTCATTCTTCCAACCCCTTTGGACTCTTATTCATGCCATAGATCAAGAGACCTATGACTCAAGGACTTTCAAACTTCAGAGGCTGTGCATACTGTTGCCCGGGTTCTTCATCAGTCACAGCTTTTTGGGAGCATGGCAAAGAGAAAGTCACTATTGGAAAAAAAGACCATTTGAAATCTCAGCTAGTTTTCCAAAAGGCATTTTGGGAGACTCTTGAAGTCAGCTGAAAGAATATTCTATGGTCTGATGAGGGCAAAATTTAGCTTTTTGGCTATTAAACAGAAAATAGCCAAACCAAACATTGCACATAATCAAAACTACACCATCCCCACCATTAAGCATGGTGTGGTAGCATCATGCTGTGGGGATGCTTCTGTGCATCTGGCCCTGCAAAATACAGGGAATCCTGAAGGAAAACCTGATGCAGTCTGCAATAGAACTGAAATTTGGGAGAAGATTTGTTTTGTAGCAATACCATGATCCCAAGCATACAGCCAAAGCTACACAAGAATGGTTTCAAAACAACAATATTAATGTTCTGAAGTGGCCAAGTCAGTGTCCAGACCTCAACCCAACTGAGAATCTGTGGATGGACTTGAAAAAGGCTGTGCACTCACAATCCCCATGCAACTTGACAGAGCTTGAGCAGTTTTGCAAAGAAGAATGGGGGAAAATTGCAGTGTCCAGATGTGCCAAGTTGAGACCTATCCACATAGGCTCAAGGCTGTAATTGCTACCAAAGGCTCATCTACTAAATACTAACTTAAATGGGGTAAAAACTTATGCAACCAAATATTTTTAATATTTGTTGTAAATTTAGACTAATTGGTAGAAATGTGTTTTGACTGGTATGAAAGAGTCTTATTCTGTTGATCAGTGCCAAAAAAGCTAGATGAAGTTCACTATGATTCAATAATAAAAAAAGGAAATATATGTAAAACATCCAAGGGGGTGAATCATTTTAAATCCACTGTATTTTTTTTATGCTTAATGAACCATTGCATTGGTAGCTTAGCAACATGCCAACACCAGTCTCTTTTGAAATCAGAAGAGTCTCCTATGTGCTTAACACTTGGAGCACAATTTATATGACGCACAAAGTTGCAGTTCCATATCAGTGAGGTATCTTTTCAGTTCGTTGCCTGTGTAGGCAGTAGACAGCAACACAGCTCAATAGTTTTGGAACAGAGCAAAAATATTTGGTCCCATTTTGTTTCAAGAGATTGTTGTTGAGTCTGCTTGTCTCTGCATTAAAGTTTTATATGGTTGTTTCGGTTTCATAGGCACTGGATGGTAATAAATCCGATGACTCCAGTTCCAGGAGAGATTCCTCCACTGAGATCTTTAATGATTCCACCAAAGAGGGCTGGCTGCATTTCCGACAGCTCAACACAGAGAAGAGCAAGGTGGGAAATCTCTCAATATCACCAAACTCCGCTGAACGACTGAATGGTTTTTTGAATTTTAACAGAAAATTCTACTGTAATTTGATTCTGATCATAACTTTGTATCAAAATTAGCATGAATGTAATGTACAGTGCATCCGGAAAGTATTCACAGCACTTAACTTTTTCCACATTTTGTTATGTTACAGCCTTATTCCATAATGGATTAAATTCATTATTTTCCTCAAAATTCTACAGACAATACCCCATAATGACAACGTGAAAGAAGTTTGTTGGAAATCTTTGCAAATTTATTAAAAATCACATGTACATAAGTATTCACAGCCTTTGCAATGACACTCAAAATTGAGCTCAGGTGCATCCTGTTTCCGATCATCCTTGATATGATTCTACAACTTGATTTGAGTTCACCTGTGGTAAATTCAGTTGATTGGACATGATTTGGAAAGGTACACACCTGTCTATATAAGGTCCCACAGTTAACAGTGCATGTCAGAGCACAAACCAAGCCATGAAGTCCAAGGAATTGTCTCTGAGGTCTGCAGACAGGATTGTATCGAGGCACAGATCTGGGGAAGGTTACAGACAAATTTCTGCAGCATTGAAGGTCCCAATGAGCACAGTGGCCTCCATCATCTGTAAATGGAAGAAGATTGGAACCACCAGGACTCTTCCTAGAGCTGGCAGTCCGGCCAAACTGAGCGATGGGGAGAAGGGCCTTAGTCAGGGAGGTGACCAAGAACCGGATGTTCACTCTGACAGAGCTCCAGCATTTCTCTGTGGAGAGAGGAGAACCTTCCAGAAGAACTCTTTGGCCTGAATGGTAAGCGTCATGTCTGGATGAAACCAGGCACCGGTCATCACCTGGACAATACCATCCCTACAGTGAAGCATGGTGGTGGCAGCATCATGCTGTGGGGATGTTTTTCAGCGGCAGGAACTGGGAGACTAGTCAGTATCGAGGGAAAGATGAAAACCAGCAATGTACAGAGACATCCTTGATGAAAACCTGCTCTAGAGCACGCTGGACCTCAGACTGGGGCGAAGTTACATCTTCCAACAGGACAACGACCCTAAGCACACAGCCAAGATAACAAAGGAGAGGCTACAGGACAGCTCTGTGAATGTCCTTAAGTGGCCCAGCCAGAGCCGAAACTTGAACCCCATTGAACATCTCTGGAGAGACCTGAAAATGGCTGTGCACTGACATTCCCCATCCAATCTGATGGAGCTCGAGAGGTCCTGCAAAGAAGAATGGGAGAAACTGCCCAAAAATAGGTGTGCCAAGCTTGTAGCATCATACACAAAAATACTTGAGGCTGTAATCGGTGTCAAAGGTGCTTCAACAAAGTATTGAGCAAAGGCTGTTAATACTTATGTACATGTGATTTATTTATTTTTTCTTCTTTTTAATAAATTTGCAAATATTTCAAACAAACTTCTTTCACGTTGTCATTATGGGGTATTGTTTGTCGAATTTTGAGGAAAATAATAAATTTTATCCATTTTGGAATAAGGCTGTAATATAACAAAATGTGGAAAAAGTGAAGCGCTGTGAATACTGTCCGGATGCACCGTATATACTGTATGTTACTCTTATTTCTTTTTATAGCGCGTAGGTGGTGGTATGCGGCCTTGGAAACAGATGTACGCAGTGCTGCGTGGATACTCCCTCTACCTCTATAAGGACAAAAAGGAGGGGCTCGCTCATGTCAACTCTCAACTGGAGGACGAGCCACAGGCAATCAGCATCAAGGCCTGCTTAATTGACATTTCTTACAGTGACACAAAGCGCAAAAATGTACTGCGACTGACGACTTCAGACTGCGAATATCTGTTTCAGGCTGAGGGCCGAGAGGACATGCTGTCCTGGATAAGAGTCATTCAAGAAAACAGCAACCTGGATGAAGAGGTTGGTTGACAGTGGGGTCATCAAGGCTTCTCTCGCACCCAAATCTGAAATTTGGCTCTAGTCCATATTTTTTCCCTCTTCTGTGACACGAAACTATTAACAACAAAGTTACTTTTGATTTGGATCTGGGCCCCTTATAAATATGGAAATCTGAAATGTATTTGAATTGATCTAACTTGTTATATATATATATTTAATTGCACGCTTGATTTACCTTTTTTGTGTGAAGATGAAAAGGATAGGAAAAACAGCACAATGGTGAGGTTTTAGAACTCATTAAAAAATGGTGCAACCTCAGCATTAAATCTGAATTTATATCATAAACGCACAAAGTTACTTCTGATAAACATGCTTGGCTAGAATGTTAAACATCGCCTGCTGTGTAGCGGCACCTATTCTGACCACTGTCTGATATAGGCCACCGTTAAAATGTCACATGAACAACTTAACAAATGTTTTTTTTATTTGGTACTTTGCATTGCAGTGTGAACATGAGTTCATTGCTATATAAGATTTTCATTTTGGTCAGTTTTATGAGAATTCTGTGCCCTATGTCCGCCCCTCAGTGCTGAATGTGCAACCATGATAGCATTACATGTGAACGCCAGCTTACAGTTAACACAACACTGCACAGCACTGTCATTTGCTCAAATCAGTGTGATGGTGGAATTGTTTATTGAAGGTGTGAGGATTACATTTAAGCCTTTTGTTGATTTTGTCATTTTGTGTTTGCAGATCAACTGGTTCTTTAATTTTCACATTTTACCACTGCACTAATGATGTTCTAATATGTTGTGTTTTTAGAATGCTACCATAACAAGCACTGATTTAATCAACAGAAAGCTCAAAGAGTATATATCCATGAGGTAAGGAGCACATCATAGAGAATATTCAAGATATGTAGTGGCACTGTTCCAAAACCTAGTGAGCTGCCTTGCTGTGCACTGCCTAAACAGACCAAAGTATACGTCAGTTTTCCACGTTGCTGATCGGAAACCGCACGGTATCCATGACACACATTTCGGCATCAGCACAGTATGTGTGAACTGTCAGTGTGTTGCCCAGATTTTCTCAACATGCGGGTAGTCCTTGTTTGCGTGAATCGTGTTTGTATTGGCTCGTGTTCAAAATGGTAGACTTTGAAGGGCAACACGGTCGACCCGGCAGGACACAGATAAACAAAGTATACCCGTGCCTTAAGGCAGCATTCAAAACTAAATGGAACCTCATAAGTGACTGAATTGAAGCGCAACTGTTAACTGTTAACCAAACAAATACTGCTCCTCTTGCTAACCGCATGAGAGACTAAGGCCACCTCCACACTTGACTCGAACACTTGCCGTCCGCATACAGTCGAACGTACTGCTTTTCAAAGTATACTGCGGTTATATAAGGCGGTAGTCCTGTGCTGCGAGTGCTATGAGATACTGGACTATTTCTGTTCAGGAATTTAGACCCATAAAGGTGTCTTTATATTCCTTCACACTCGAGTTATACAAACACAGGCATGTCCTGCAGGCCTTCTTGACATGCACGTTCACTGTTGTCGTTTCCACCTTTGTCTCCTGTTTTTTAGTGGCGATTACATGTTCTAGAGCAGTGGTTCCCAACCTTTTTTCTGTGAAGCTCCCCCTACTAACATTTGAGAAATATAAATTTTATATATATATATATATATATATATATATATATATATATATATATATATATACACTCACCTAAAGGATTATTAGGAACACCATACTAATACTGTGTTTGACCCCCTTTCGCCTTCAGAACTGCCTTAATTCTACGTGGCATTAATTCAACAAGGTGCTGAAAGCATTCTTTAGAAATGTTGGCCAATATTGATAGGATAGCATCTTGCAGTTGATGGAGATTTGTGGGATGCACATCCAGGGCACGGAGCTCCCGTTCCACCACATCCCAAAGATGCTCTATTGGGTTGAGATCTGGTGACTGTGGGGGCCATTTTAGTACAGTGAACTCGTTGTCATGTTCAAGAAACCAATTTGAAATGATTCGAGCTTTGTGACATGGTGCATTATCCTGCTGGAAGTAGCCATCAGAGGATGGGTACATGGTGGCCATAAAGGGATGGACATGGTCAGAAACAATGCTCAGGTAGGCAGTGGCATTTAAACGATGCCCAATTGGCACTAAGGGGCCTAAAGTGTGCCAAGAAAACATCCCCCACACCATTACACCACCACCACCACCAGCCTGCACAGTGGTAACAAGGCATGATGGATCCATGTTCTCATTCTGTTTACGCCAAATTCTGACTCTACCATCTGAATGTCTCAACAGAAATCGAGACTCATCAGACCAGGCAACATTTTTCCAGTCTTCAACTGTCCAATTTTGGTGAGCTCTTGCAAATTGTAGCCTCTTTTTCCTATTTGTAGTGGAGATGAGTGGTACCCGGTGGGGTCTTCTGCTGTTGTAGCCCATCCGCCTCAAGGTTGTGCGTGTTGTGGCTTCACAAATGCTTTGCTGCATACCTCGGTTGTAACGAGTGGTTATTTCAGTCAAAGTTGCTCTTCTATCAGCTTGAATCAGTCGGCCCATTCTCCTCTGACCTCTAGCATCAACAAGGCATTTTCAGCCCACAGGACTGCCGCATACTGGATGTTTTTCCCTTTTCACACCATTCTTTGTAAACCCTAGAAATGGTTGTGCGTGAAAATCCCAGTAACTGAGCAGATTGTGAAATACTCAGACCGGCCCGTCTGGCACCAACAACCATGCCACGTTCAAAATTGCTTAAATCACCTTTCTTTCCCATTCTGACATTCAGTTTGGAGTTCAGGAGATTGTCTTGACCAGGACCACACCCCTAAATGCATTGAAGCAACTGTCATGTGATTGGTTGATTAGATAATTGCATTAATGAGAAATTGAACAGGTGTTCCTAATAATCCTTTAGGTGAGTGTGTGTATATATATATACTGTATATGGCTCAATGATTTGATGTCTATGGTGTCTAATAAATTATTAAAAAACTTTTATAAATGCAATTCATACAAAACAATTACATAAATACACCTATACAGTAATGAACATGTTTTTCATGAGTTCAAAGTCATTTTGATGTTTATTAGGCTTAAAAATGTCATGTGCTGCAAAATAAATTCAGTCACATTAAAAGCTGAAATTCTTAGAAAAAAAAGTTATCATAAGTTGTGCTAAATAATGTTTTATTTCTTATAAAAAAAATCTGTGAAACTATTTTAAAATACGATTAATATTTGGAAATGTTTATTCACAAAATCAAAGTCAGGTGGTGCAACCAACATGTAGGTAGAATTGTTTTTGTGACAAAATCATTTTGAAACAGCCTATGTTTGAAAACTTTTTTTAAATGAATGATGAAATTGTGTAAAGCATGTGAGCTTCCCGCCCCTCTCTGAACTCTGGCGCCCCTTAAGGGGACCCCAGGTGAGGAACCACAGTTCTAGAGATCCTTTATGACAGCAATGGCTCAATTGTGAGTGGTGCCACCTTGTGGATACACTAATTAGTGCAAATTATTCCAGGTGCATCTGAATGACAGAAAATTCAGCCGCATGCGTTCTGTGCTCGAGCACTTTGCTGATGCCGAAATTTGCATCAATAGTCCAATAGACGACAAGTGTTCACACCTGACCGAAGTATGCTTTGGGATTAATTCATTTTTGTTTGAAAATGCATTGATTTCTATACATTTACACCTCTCATACATACTATAACATAATTTCTCTTCACCAAAAATGTAACATTTAAAAAATGCCCTCTAAAATCGCATACTTTGGAAAATATGACATTTGAAAACTGAAACCGAGCTTTCAATTGAAAACGAATTAGTGGGGCGTTGCCTAATGTTCATAGTTGATTCCCTATAGTCAGGCATTAGCATATTGTTTGGCTAATAACATGATACTCTTAAGCAAAACAAAAAACTATACAGGTACTGGTTGAAATAGTCCTTTATAAATAATAAAATGTACTTAATTTGTTTGTCGATGTGGGGAAAATGTCTGCTTGATGACTAAATGTTAATGCACATTGACACAACGTTTCCCTCAACTCTGTCTGATATCTTGAATAAACATTTTCTGAGTTTGTCGCAGTGCATTCTGGAAATATGCTGGGTTTCTCACAATGCATCCATGATTAAAATTGTGAGTGTCGCAATGCATTCTGAGAATATTTTGGGTTTGTCACAGTGCATTCTGGGATTGCTTTATCCGTAAATGATAATTGCAATACTGCTCTAAAACAACAAGGGCACACAAGGCACCATAGAGTCCAAGATAATATCTATTGTGAGAGCAACTATGATGCTTTAAAGTGTTGTCCAGGTAGGCAGCTCACTACATTTTGGAACGGAGCCTGTCTCTCTTTAACCGTTCCATTTTTTAAATTCCTCATTGCCTGTATGCTGATCTATGAAAGCTTGCCTTGTGTTCAGTAATGTGTGTTATCACAGTGCTCCCAGCAGTAAGACAGAGCCATCACCCAAAACCTCCCGGCAGTCTCTCAGCATTAGACATACTTTGCTGGGCAGCAGCAGTAAGAGTCAGAGCCCACACTCGCCCAGAAATGAGCAGGAGAGAAGTAAAGGTAACACAATGCACTCTGAAGTGACACTGAAACCCATTATGTGTGCATTATCTCAGTGAAATGTGTTAATGTAAGAGATGTGTGGCTCAGATGACTCCAGTGGAGCTGCATGGAGGAGAGGAATTCCAGGCCTGAAGAAAAAGCCCCAGGATAAGAGGCCCACTGCTGGAGTCACGTTTGGATTGCGTCTGGATAATTGCCCTCCTGCACAAAACAACAGAGTAAGACATACCGAAACTTACTAAATCATAGTACTAAACCATAAAAAGTTAAACATTTGGAAAAACATCACGCTTTTGACAGATTTTGTGAGATTCATTCTTCTTTTAGTCTTAAAAATAAACTGCGTATGTTTTAGTTTGTGCCCTTGATCGTGGAGGTTTGTTGTAAGCTGGTGGAGGAGAAAGGGTTGGAGTACACAGGGATTTATAGAGTCCCTGGAAACAATTCTGCCATCTCTAGCATGCAGGAGGAACTAGACACTAAAGGCATGACGGATATTGATATCCAAGATGATGTGAGTAAACACTTTGCCTTGTCAATGTCATATTGTTTAGTCTTGCAAGGGCACATTATAAAGATTAGCTGATGGCCCCCTGGGCCAGTATGAGAAAGTTTTGGCTATCTTACATTCGTTGATCATTTACATGTGTTTCTATGCCTTGTAAACATTTGGTTTTCTGTGATGTATTGAACATTATTATTGCAAATTCTGCTAATCTGACAAATCATATGTCATTGATTTCCAGCAAGACTTTGCATGAATTAATAGCTGTCATGAAGTTAACACCTGTTTAATTTTTAGCTATTACAAATGAAAAACCTGGGATATGTATTATTTGTCTTTTTTTTTTATTTTTTTTAAGTAAACTTAAAAATTATTTAAGAAAACATATACATTTCTGCCTGACACATTAATATACCAGGGTCCCGTCGATCCTTAAAAAGTCTTAAATTCCTTTTCCAAAATTTAAGGTCATAAAAAGTCTTAATTATCATTTAAAGATGTCTTAAATTTTGGGCGGAAAGGCAGGAATTGTGATCTGACCAAATGTTATAGTCAAACTTCTAAAGAATACGATACAATTAAATAAATGCACACGCTGCGTCCTTCAGAGTGAAAAGTTATTCTGTTATATTTTCTCCAAAAATGATGAAATATGACAGTTTACTTGTAATTGTTTACATTGTAATACGTTACAGATTATTGTAGGAGTGCACATTTTATTTCTCTTATCTATTTGAATAAGCAGCTGGAAGCAGTGAACACAAACATTTCAAAATAAGAGTCCCCCGGTGTATTTCAGCCTTTAAAGATTAAAAGTTCCGCAATACGAATCCATTATTTATTTTTACCTAGATATTGGTATTTTGGTTGCACCATAATCTGCATCTGGGATTGAATTAAATTTGGACTCTCTTAGCCTGTGCCTGGCCCTCCCCATCACAGGAAAGAAAGACTAAGAACATTTAATGTAGGCTTCCAATTTTAAAAACTATTTTCAGGTTAATTGCCTCTCAACACATTATAATATCAGCGAAGTCCAATATCTGTTGACTTATAATTTTTGTCTATTTATGTAATGGTACATAAACCAATTTGAATGTGATATACTGTAAATGTGGAAAACATGTATTTAGTATTTTAAACCTACATATAGCCTACCCTGTTTTTACTGATAAGCATTGTTAAGACCATGTTAAATGTGTGCCCCTGTCTAAGAGTCTGTTATACATGATTTATTTTGTGATTGTGTGGATTGTTTTGGTATGGGGACACAGTATTTTTATTTCTTTTTTCAAGGTTTGAAAAAGGTCTTAATAGTCTTTTATTCTTGTATCTTGTCTGTGGTGCGACCAGTTAAAATACTGAAAAAAGCACACATTCCTTATTGTTTACTCCTGCCTTGTATGACGTAGACAGTCCTTATCCTCTTTTTTTCATATCTTTCAGCAGAAGTGGCGAGATCTCAACGTGATCAGCAGTTTGCTAAAGTCCTTTTTCAGGAAACTTCCAGAGCCTCTGTTTACCAATGGTGAGACACATGGTCACAGTTTTCAATAATCGATTATTCAGTTGGCTTTATCTTATAAAGAACATCCAAATCCTGTTTTCCACACATCTGGTTGGCATACTCCACCCAGAGGACAAAATTAGTTGATACCCGGAAAAAGTTGATTTACATTTTATGTAGAACATGTAAATTATGTTCTAATGATTATTTTTTGCTTTGTTATAGAAAAATATTCCAACTTTATTGATGCTAATCGAACGGAGGACCCCGTTGAACGGTTAAAAGCACTGAAGAGACTGGTACGGCTTATCAGAAGAAATCCTTTAATTTAGAAAATAATAGCATTTACAAGACAGAAAAATCCACTAATAAAAGTGGTAGCAGATTGGTATAAATCATATTACTGTGTTTACTTTGCCAGATTCATGAGCTGCCAGATCATCATTACGAAACGCTGAAGTACCTTTCTGGTCACCTCAAAACTGTTTCTGAAAACTGTGAGAAAAACAAGGTAGCATATTTAAGTGCAAAACTTATACAGGGCAAAAGTACTTGTCATTTATTCATAAGAGAGATATGGACAAAATCTGTTTTTATTTTATTAGATGGAGCCACGTAACTTGGCCATTGTTTTTGGGCCAACCCTCGTCAGAACCTCTGAAGACAACATGACCCACATGGTCACGCACATGCCCGACCAATACAAGATTGTGGAGACTCTCATTCAGCAAGTAAGTTTGTTTCCATTCATCTCATTTGTAAATTATGGTTAAATGCTGCTAAATTGACCATCTGCTTTGCTGTTCTACAGTATGATTGGTTCTTCACTGACGATGGAGATGAAGAGCCAACGGTGAGTTTAAATATTAGATGGTAGCTGCTGTACTCGTCTGAGATTACCTCAAAGTGAATTTCTCCCCTCTAAACAAGTAACACTATTCTATCACTCCAATATCTAATAGACAGTCATTGGCTCAGTGTAACTGCAGAGTCTCCAGGGTAACACTGGTTTCCTCAGGCCAACAAATGGACTGGAGAAAACTGTCATCTTTCTTATCCTCACTGTTTCCTCAGTTTCTCTCTTTCCCATTTTACTCCTGGTATTAACATTCATCTCGGTTAAGTCCATTGAATCAAGTGGTAAGCGCTAAATACAGGCGGAAACCCTCCGCTCTACATAATCCGATCACAATGTGACAGATTTGAGGTGCATGTTTATACAAGGTTAAGGGTCAATCTGTCTCAGCTGAAAAAGTGGATGTTAAACCCAAGTGTGATCCCATTACTTCTCTTACTTCTCTCATTTGCTTGTGTATATCAGACCACCGTGGAGCAGGAGAGCACAGTTCAGTCTCAGCCTGTGCCCAACATTGACCATCTGCTCACAAACATTGGCCGTACGGCAACGTTGCCGGGAGACGTCTCAGGTAATCCTGCCAGCCCTGTACAACATTATATTTTACATCAAAACTGCTGTCCAGGGCTAGACAGTAGTGGAATGGAATTTATTCAGAAAGGGAAAAGTGTTCTGATTGTTTGGATAAGTTGTGTGTATGTTCAGACTGTCTTAATACCATAAAGAAGATTAGCAGATACACATGCTTTCCATTTAGATATCTAAATGCTTGCAAGAAATGTCTGTTCATATGTAGAGGTGAACTATTTTAGCAATTTTGCATTGGTCAAAATTGATAAACTACCTGAACATTTTTATAAAATGGTTCATATGTATATGAAGCTTATGAATCAACCATATTTTATTTTTATTTTTATTTAAGTCATTGATTTTACAAGTTGCCTTTATTTGGATTACATGTTTTCTTCAGAATTCTCCTTTTCCTATGGTTTGTATTAGTTTCAACCTCATTCATTATCATCCCTCCTTAATGCTTTAGTCTCCGTTATGACTCCACTCCTCCTTTTCTTTCAGTTCTTTTCCCTCCTTCCCCTTTTCTTGTGCTAACCCGGCATGTTCTTTCCCAAAAGAAAAGGAAAAATCAATGCAAAACCAGCAACGATTTACCCGTCTGACCCATCTTGTCTCTAGTGTTTTTCTTCTCCCTTGTCCCTGTCCAGCACTGATCACACATTACCCAATCTTGACACAGGCCAAGTGAGCGGCGTCTATCACTCGGTGATGTCACTGATGGACTCTGTAATGTCTGTGATGGACAGCTGGGACTGTAGGAAGAAGGAGGAGTGTTGTCCCCAGTGTAGCTGCCTAGTCTGCAGTAATCCCAGATTCTTATAAACTGAAAATGAATCCGGGACAAACCCACCAGAAAAGAAAAGAAACAAAAAAAAAAAGAAAAAGAAATGTCAGAGAAGTCAATATTTGTCATCGTTGTGTTGCACGTTTCATATCTTATAAGACTATTGTTAACAGAGAGGATACAGAGCTGTGATGGTGTGTTGTGTCTGAAAAGCCTCTTTGCTGTCTCTCGTTGTCTCTGAAGCTGACCGCAAGGATTTCTAGCATGGTATGGTTGCCAGGATGTTCTCCAGTCATGTGGTCTAAAGGGGTGTGGTGAGGGGCTGAGCTGGCTTAAATCATAAAACATAAGACATGTTCAGTGCAAGATGAATCTCATTCCATTCAAAAGCATTATGAAAGTCTGGATGGAGAGTGAGCAAAGGGGCTTTTGAGTGGTCTAGTAACCCATCTGAAGGACTCCGCTGATGCTCTACAAACTTAAAGCTTTTGCCCCTTTAGCCCCTTTCTACCCTCCTGTCATATCTGACCCTTGTCCAGTGACATAGTCTCTCAGTGCTTTGATTCATTCTGCATCTCCATATTCTACTCTGACAAATTGATACTGCTCAACACAAATTTGATTTCCCAAGTTAGTGAATTATTTAGTGGCTGTCTGCAGCATCAAAGGGACTGTAAGTCTCATCCATTACACGAATAACAGCAACTGTTGACAGTGAAGCTCATCCTGATACAGTTGAAGTCAGAAGTTTACATGAACCTTAGTCAAATACATTTAAGCTCATTCCCTGTCTTAGGTCAGTTAGGATCACTATTTTTTATAAATGTTAAATGTCAGAATAGTAGAGAATTATTTATTTCAGCTTTCATTTCTTTCATCACATTTACAGTGGGTCAGAAGTTTACATACACTTATTATTTGGTAAAATTTCCTTTAAGTTGTATAACTTGGGTTAAACGTTTTAGCCTTCCACAAGCATATTCCATTAAAATGATTCCAATGAATGCAGGTTGATATATAAATATATATATTCTCTAGCTCTACGTATTAAGTATACTTTGGCCTTTTGGCAATAGCAGAGCATCCTGTTTCAGACAACATTCGCAGCAGCTCTCACCGCAATTCATATGTAGCTGTAAAGATGTCCATCCCTGCTTTGATGTCCCTGAGTTGGGAAAGAATGCCTGTTGATGTATTCTGCTGGCTCTTGGTATGTGTGTCCGTGATTTGCGTTCTCACTGTGGACAGCCTCTCTGTCTATATGAATGTGTGCATGAGCTGCCTCCTGTCTTACTACACACTGTTGGATTCTTGTGATCATTCATTACTCTTTCCTCCATGTCTCTCTCTGTGATGGCTTAACTGTGTCGCCTTCATCTCTCAGATCTCCACATGACTCCACTGTTTGTGCTGTTTGTGCTGTTGTGGTGAAGGATATTTATATTTAAGTCTCCTCTTGTCTCTGCACTTTGCCTCTGTTGAATTCCACTTGAAATGGCCTATTAATATTTTTCTCATCTTGTTCCATTAGATTCAACCACCAGTGACTCTGCAAAATCAAAGGTAAGTACTTAATTCAAGAGCTCCTCTTGAGATCATTATAAAATCAATTTGAGATGAGATGACCCCTGCTTAACAGCGGATTCCCTGAGTTAAAACTTTGCTGCCATATGTTGTCTTTTCTTAAGGAATTGAAAAGTGGTACAATTTCAAATATGATAAAACGGACACTCCCCCCCCCCCAATTTACTCTTTGAAACGGTACCCTCTTTGCTCTGTTTTAAGTAGTTGTATGTGCTTGGTTCTTCAGCAGGGTTCTTGGGGGTCTGGTAAGGATCAATATAGCAGAGAGCTGCTGCGTTCTTCCATCTTTGCTAGCCGCAAACGCAAAAAGCCCAAGGACAAGCCTCAGCCTAGCAGCTCTGATGATGATCTGGATGCCAGTTTCTCCAAGAAGGACCTTCCAGTACAAAATGATCCAAATTGGCCAGCTGATGACCAAACTGAAGAGGCTGAGAACAAAGTTAAACTCAGTGACCAAATAGAAAGGACTGAGGATGGTGACCAGAGCCTAGGAGAGAGCCTTGACCTCGCCTCTAACAGCAAACAGCTCTACTCTGAACATTTGCCCCTGCAAACCTCCCCCTCACCAAAGATCATTACACCACCCAGAACTATTTATCACATGCAGATGACTCACCAAAGTTCCCTGTCAGACCCTCTCTCTAACTACGACGATGGATGTGTCTCTGATTTGGGCACACTCAACAGCACCAGCTCTCAGGCCTCAGTACCCAGGATGAGGCATCGCGGGATACCAGGCCACTGGATTGAGAATACAGGAACAGGCCCAGGAGCAGAAGTCTGCTCCATCACTTCAGACTACTCCACCACCTCCTCAATGACCTTCCACACAGGGTTGGAGTCTGTTACCTTTAGTCCAGAGGTGCAATCTGTCACTGAAAGCCGTGGAGATGATGCTGATGATGAAAGAAGTGAACTCATCAGTGAAGGGCGACCAATGGAAACTGACAGTGAGAGTGACCTGTCAGTGTTTGCTGGTGGCCAAGAAGGAGGGCTGACTGAACCAGAAGGCAATGTTATACCTTTGCAAGATGTGCCCAATCTAATCTCCTCCCATCGAATCATTGCATGTGATACCTTGGCACGCAAGAGAGGAAGTCGGCAGAAGACAGACAGTGAGTCTTCAGCAGATGGAAGCCGCAACAAAGAGTCTAGTCAACTTTCACGAGTACTGGAGGCAGTCAAAGAACGATCCACTGGCAGCCTGAGCTCTTCCTCTCGCAGTGAATCGGAACGAGCCACTGAAACCATGTGGCGAATTAAAATCACAGACAGGTTAAAATGTCGACTGCGGACATCAGCTGATGACATGTTTGGGGTGGGTTCTCAGCGTACTAGGTCCCCTGAGACTCGAAGTAAACGGAAAAGCAATATCCGCCGCAGGCACACTATGGGTGGGCAGCGTGACTTTGCTGAGTTGTCGGTGATTGGAGACTGGCAAAGGGTAGAGGGCACTGAGCTCTCTGCAGTGGATCGCTTAAAGCCTAAGTGCAGTTCACAGGACTTTTCCATCAGAGACTGGATAGCTCGAGAGCGACACCGTGCAAGTAACCCTGAAGTTAGCCTGGACATGCTGGACCTGCACCCTTCTCGATCACAGGACCTATTATCTGCTGGGCCCTCGCAATCCCATTCGGGTCAGCTGCTCAATGGAGATGTAGCAGCTGCTCAAAGCAAGAGCCTAAACCTAGCTTCTCATGCGCATCCTCACAAACTCTCAGGAGCTCAAGTGGTCCGGTCCCGTTTTTATCAATACCTATGAAAGTGCGTGAGAGAGTGTGTGTGTGTATATATAAGTACACACACCAATATATACGAGTACACTGTTTCTAAATGTCAGAGTTTTGACATGTTTTTAAGGTACTTGAGTGATGCTTGTAAGCCATGTTGGCGTCAACGATGGGATGAGCACTAAATACAATGAGCGATAGTGTGTTTTATGCGAGATGAGGAAAATGTGTTTAAAATTGCTGTTGCTCTGTTTTTTAAAACATCTTGTGATATTTCCTTCTATGAATGAATTGATGTACTGACCCAAAGTTGTACAATGAAGATAGAGGCCCTCTCACTGTAGGGCAATTGAAGTGTGGTATTGTTGGAAAAATGTGGATGTGCTCTAGTCCCAATGAATATAGATCTTAGATTTGAGTATAGAGTCAAAATGGCTAAAAAAAATTCATAATGGAGCAGTTTTAGTCCTAATGGCCTTTAAGATAATTGCAAGAAACCAAGAAATAGAGTAAGCTGGTAGGTCATAGTCTGGAATAGTTGGATGTTGAAAAGACTTAAATTTCTTGAGCCTTGATAAAAGATTTTATTGGAAGTGTAAAGAGGTCCCAGCATTGTGGTAGATCCTTCAGTATCCAATACAAGAATGTATCTGCTTATTGTGATACTAAACAAACTCCTATTTTCATTTACGAGGTGTACATAGCTCTTCTACTCTGTGCTTTTTTTGTTTTGTTTTGTTTGTTAATTCTGCCTGTGTTTGGACTGCTTTGCGTAACGTGCTATGGGACAGTGTTGGTTTAATTTCCCTTTTTCAATGCTGTGCATGGCAGAAACTTGGCACAGTGAAAGTTCTAAAAGGAAAAAAAAAGACAAAAAGGAATTCAAACTTCCCTCTAATGCATTTTGCAAAAATAGCACAGTGAAAGTTTTAAAAGGAAAAAAATAGGCAAAAAGGAATTCAAACTATCCTCTAATGCAATTAAAAAAAAAGTGGTTATACTATGAAAACTGAGACATGAAGATCATCTCTGGCATAAAGCTGATATAAAATGATAGGAAAATAATGAATTGATAACAAATCAGGTGTCTTTGGAATATGAAAGTGCCTCATTGAATATTGGTCTTGTTTTATTGAAGGTGCCACATCAAATCTCTTATGATACATTAAGGTGTACAAAAATGTTTGAAAGATTATTTTTATTAACTCACCTCAGCTCAGACTTCATGGAAACACAAGAAGCTTCCATTTCTACTGCATTCCTCTTGGGTCTTAACACTATTTTAATGCATTGTTTAAAATTGTTCATTTGGTATTTTAACAAGACTTGAATTTTAAATATTCCTGTAAAGTAACTAACTTAAATGTACATATCTATGACATGTTTTAGCTGCTCCTCTTCCTCCGGTGATCTTCATCGCATCAGTTCCTTTTTTGTAAGTATTGTATGATACAAAGGCAAGGTTATGGGACCTTGGAGAGTGAATGCGGCCATTCTAATCATCTTTGGGGGTTCTTCAGTCTCCCCTTTTGTGAACAATGCTTCCCTTACTGTTTGTATCATGCTGGGTCCGCTCCTGTGGTGGACGCACATTGTAAAACACTGGAAAATAAAACCCTTCTTGTCTGATAAATATCTGCAGGTGGTTGTGTAAAATTATTGTCATAATTGTGGTTCCTTAACAGAAATCATCCATCACCGCTGGATACCACTAGAGGGTGGACTGCCATCACAAGAAATTTGAATGCAATTAATAATGCCTGAGAAATCAATCTTTGGCTACGTTCGGAAAGGAATACTAGCCTACTAACTGAAGACTGCAGTTTATACTGATAAAATAAAAATGTGTCTGAAGCAGTTGGCATTATTCCAGTATAAACAATTAAAATAGTATGCTTCATTGCCACAAAATTGTTATTTACCATTTTTAGTCCAATTGGGAGTAAAAAAAGAATAATTTTTTGATGAGAAATAGATGTTACATGTACAGTAAGAGATGCTTATACCACTTCTGTTTTAAACATTACACTGGTATTGGAAGGTCATGTCGAACGCATTACATATAGGACACAGTTTTACATGTGGTAAGCTCTGTTGTATCCTGCTGTTTCAAGGTTATCTGGGCAGTCTATGCATACGCATATAGTATGCTATTCCAAACAGCCTTTGGCTTGTAAACCACACTAACGCAGGCAGCTGTACAAAAACGTGGATAAACGTAGATAGCTTTCAAAATGCTTTATGTACAAGGTACACACAAGTAGAGACCAAAACAGTTGTAATTTACACATCAGTGCATCTGTTTACAAGACAGGATTTCACAACAATAAATTCAGTGGAACAACATGGGTACATTCAAGTTGTCAAAAGTAACAACACGTAGATACTTTTAAACTAAGTGAAAATGAGACCATCTTACCACCATGTCAAATTATAATGCAAAAAATATATATTCTATGCAATATGTTTAAACATCAGCCATTTTGACCGAAAAACAACATACGCCTGACCAAAGAAGCTATAGTAGTCCTAAACTTAGTACAGAACTATTACTTCACAACTTAATCACAGGTCTGTAAAGGAAATGTTCTTGGCAGGATAGTGACATGGTTGGTCTATTTGCTGATAACTTTTCTGCTTTAATATGATTTTATTTTTAAACATATTTTCTTACATGGCCATAAAATATTCGTCCTACCTCATGGACTGCCTGGCTTAAGCAGGTTTACTCCAATAAGGCACAGTGACTAAAAAACCATTTCCAGTTACACTCAAGTCAAAAAGAAAAGATAAATCAAGACGATCCACTTCAGATTGGGCCTATCCAAAAATGAAGAACACACAACGTTAACCCCACCACCAATGATATCTGTTCTTGCATAAAACGGGTTTTATAAACAATATGCAAAATTGCGCTCCAATGATTTTCACTTCAAGTGCGAGAATTTACGTAAGAATGCCTTTAAGAAAAATTGCATTAAAATTAGTTCTTCACCTGTTTAATGAATGAGGCCCAATAGTTATATAATTTACACCTACATTTGTTTAATTAATGAGGCCCAATAAGTTTGATACTAAAGACAAAACAAATGGATTTACAAATACATTTACACACAAATAAAGGCCCTAAACTGAGTAGTAAAGTGATTAAACTCAACAGAAGGATACAACAGGGTGTTTTGCAGCTTTTCCTGCCAATACTTATTCTTGATCGTGTATTGTGCTGTCATCCTCTCTTAAAGCTTTCCATCAGCTGTGCATGACTTACAAAGAACAAGCCAAAGAGCTCAATAGGGTGACCAAACCACACCAGTCGTTTTCTCACACTGCTTGAGTGTTTGTTGAATATAAGATGGTTTAACATCCACATTTTACCACCAAGTCATTCAGACTCTTATCTGGAGCCAATCACAGTTGAGGGGCGTGGTCCATGCAGAGGCTCAGCAGAACCCTTCAAAACTAACAGCGGAATGGAGGAGGGTATAATGGAGGGGAGGAGTTTGCATATTGGGCTGTAAGCTGGCTTGTGCCGGAATATAAGCATATGAATTTAACCGTCATCCTCGTTGTCCTGCTCCACTTTCTCTTCAATCAGTATCTCCGGTGGTCTGAAACACTCTACGAAGAAGTTGACCAGCGACTGACTCAGATGCTGCTTTGAGTCTTTGGAGTGAAGGATGTGACCTTCATCTGGGTAGATCTAAAAACAAGGAAAATATTCAGTCGACCAAAAAGCGTAATAAAAAAAAAAGACTGCTCATTAGTTATGGTATTGAAAAAAGTAAGTCAATGACCATGTTTGCATGCACTTAAAAAAATGGTTTATTCCAAGGTTTTTGCAGAAAGTGGCATTCTGAAACGTCACGTAAATGACAACGCAGTTTTCCTTGCGCCATTTAAGGGATTAAGAAAAGTACTTTAACACACTGAGGTTTCTTCCAGAGAACGTGGCATATGTGGCCATGTAAACCAGTTATTGGCGTTCTTACAGGTTTTTGAAAAGTGCACATGTGCTTGGAAAAGTCTGTATATCTAATGTCATGGAATGGAGCCATACATAATATGAAGAAGTCAAAACAGCGGAAAGAGTTCAACATTTCTGGGATTACAGTAGGAAAAGGAAAAAGCACATAGGCCTACACTATCAAATCTACCACCAATGCAAAATATCGACTACTGTCGATACGTCCCTCAGGTTTGCAAATATGCACTAAAGTACACAGGGGGAGTAATGGGAGTTTGACGTTAGCATGTTGCTAAGCTAATGACGTAGTAGTATATTTAAAAAGCATAAAAATACATATCAAACACAAATATTGGGTAAAAGGTCCATTTTAAATTAGATACAAAGATTTTTTTTACACTTCACTATTATATTAAATTGTCTTTCTTTGTTCACCATCTTGGAAGGATTTTCCAAGCTTGAGAAAATCTGGTCACAATGCATTCTGGCATTCTCTGTGAAGGACACCAGCAATGCTGCCTTAGACTTTGGCCAAAAGATGATATCATACCATAATCATCAGAAAAATATCAGTTTTGGCATTTTTGATGCCCATAATGCCTTTATGCCTAATGCTGCATACATAGGCAGCTGACTAAGTTTTGGAACAGAGTCATTGGCTGAGTGTTTATGGGGTCTTTCACACTGGAAGTTTAGTCTGAAACGGAGCACCGCTCTCATGAAAAATTGGTAATATGAAAGCTGTTATGTTGACTGTGGTACTGAACCCGGGAATACAGACCAGTGCTGCAGGGGCGTTGGGAACAATTGCACTCGGATTCAGACCATAGGCGGAAATGGACCCCCCCCCCCCAAATATCATTAAAATATGTGTATTGTACATAATATAATGATATATTCTTAAAATAATTCTTTAAGAAATAAAATAATACAAATGCAAACGGGGCAACAACAAAAAAAAAAAAAACCTTGGTGTCCCCTTCAAAAATTGCTCTTGAGAATTGTTATGTTTATTGTCCCTCCCAACATTTTGATGAAATTTTCGCCCCTGATTCAGACTAATAAAAAACACCAATGTTAATAACAGCAGGTGAACAGATCTTACCTGTAATGTATAATTAGCCTTTTCATTTATCAAGTGGTTGATAAATTTGGCCGTGTGCTGAAAATGGACTTTCTCTGTGTGAAGAAGAAATGTTTAACATAGTCCAGGCTTGTTGAAACAGGTCCGTTTATTAACAAAAATACATTTTCTAAAAGCTTGTTAAAGAAATAAACACATCAACTTAAATAATCTTTGTCTAACTCAAGGGTTACCATCGGCCGTTGGATGAATTATCAGAAGTTTCTTGTCCCTCAGTTGCTCTATGTGGTCTGATAAACGTGCCATCTGAAAACAAGCAATCAACCATCATATATCTATATGACCCGACATAGGATAGTTCCTCTAAAGCCCAAAGTATACTTCGATTTTGACGCAAATGCTCAGCGTCTGCGTACAGTCGAACGCAAACCTCTCAAAGTATACTCCATATGACTGTGCGCGCGTTCACAGATGTTTGGCGCATGCGCGCTATGACTGCTTTGAGACTGGACTATTTCTCTTCAGGAGTTTAGACTCATAAAGATGATTTATAGTCCTTCAGACTCGAGTTATACAATTGCGTGCAACTTCTGACCTCACACATGTGTTCTTGACGTGCACATCAACTGTTGTTGTTTTTTCCTTTGTCTCCTGTTGTTTAGCAGCTCAAATGTGAGTGTTGCTACCTTGTGGACACACTAATAAGTGCAAATAATTCCAGGTGAATGCATGCATCCCATTCACATCTGACCGAAGTATACTTTGGGCTTAAAATTGGTGGGTATTACCTCGTATTCTCTCTTATTGGACTGCAGTGGTCCTAAATATCGTTCAGAAAATGCAGAAGCTATCGAACAGATATTCATGAAATAAGTCAATCAATTTTATTTTCACAAATTGAACTTAAAATCAAGATAGATGAAAGTATGTATGATAAAACGTTGGCTATGTGATCATACCATATAAGGTGAAATCGGTAATAGGGGAGACGGCTGCACCACACTTGATTTTGAATTTAAACATGTTTGGAGGTTCATCAGAGCGTAACAGTCGGGTGGCCAAATATCCTCCATATGCCTGCAATAGATAAAACACAGGTTATTGGTGATTCATTACCACAAATTACATTGAATTATCGTGAGCAAGACACAGAACCTTGATATCAATGCAGCCCACCATAAAAACAATACAACAGTTTTACGACTGAAAATCAACAGAAGAATAGTGACGCTACCACCCTGCTCCTACCTAAAAAAAAGGGTAGTTAAACGAACAGCTTAGCGATTTTAAGCAAAGTTACACAGCTGATAAAAGCCACAGCAGATGCAGGTAATCACTCACGCCTAGTTGCTCCCTCCCACCCCCCTCTCGCTCTCTCACACACACACACACACACACACACACACACACACACACACACACACACACACACTACCTTGTTGCTCCAATAAGTGCTTAAAATCAGTGCAAGCCTCCGTTACTAGTTCTAAAGTGCAGCTTTCAAACTAGCAATGTGATAACCGTATCAGTCGAATAATTGACTATTGAATAATTCATTAATTGAATAATTAATTATTGGCCCACTGAATAATTGAAAAACAATGCACACCCGAAGCTTACCATGTAGTCTAGCTTTTGTGTTGTGGCCGCATTCCCACCTACGGGTGTGCATTATTTTCAGTAATTCAACGGGCCTTCGTCAATTATTCCGGTCCTAAACTGAGAGTGACCCATGATTGCCACAGTGACAAAGGTCCAGTCCTAAAACTTCCTTATTTTTGCCATAAAAGCATGAATTCATTGTGTACTCTAAAACATGAGTGGCCTCCACACTTTACTGAATATTTTTTCAGCCTCTGTCTTTTTTATTGGCTCTCGTTTTTATTTATTTTATTCCCTGACAACCCCTTTGAGGAATGGAACTCAAAGGACCTTTGTCTTTTTCTGGACATGAAATGGATCACAGTTATTCCTATTTTCAAACACTACTTTATTTCCTGTTCAAAAATAGGCCTGTTTTCAAAGGTTCTATAATTCAGCTATTTGTAATGGTGCTATTGGCTCTATTTTTTACTGGATATGAGTATAATACCCATATCTCTGTTTCCCTCTGTAAAATGTAGGTATTGAAATGTATGGAGTACTCTTGTTGGAACAATAGTGTGCTGCAATATTGTGCACACATTTAAACTGAATCAAGGAGCATGCACAACATTTTCCTAAAGCATATGTTTTCCATCAGCTGGACCATACTTTGCAGACTAAGAAAAGTTTCTACTGGCTAATGTGCAACTCAGTGCTGAACAAATTGTGTGACATTAAAAGTCAAGTTCACTTACGGTAAAAGAAAAAAAAAAACCCAGTTGATTAGAAGACATAAATGTCAATCAACAAGCAAACGCACCTTTCCATAAACTCCAATTCTTGAGACATCAATGTAAGGCAGCTGTGATATAATTCTGCAGAGAATCAGAAAGAGGATGTAAATATGATGTAAACCACTTGTTATCAAATTCTAGGTACAATTTTCGTGCCAGCGCAAGTGGGTGTGGGTGGGAGTATTTGCGCTATCTGTGGGTGTACGTGCACAAACTGTGGCTGTATTGTATATTGATGAAGTGGCGCAAAGCGCAATTTGCTATTTTCCTGAAAAATAGGCCATTGCGCTAGGATGTTTTAGAAGCACGCCAGTCAAAAGTCAGTTCCAGTGTTCAACTGTGTCCCTTTATTCACAGTTGTAATCATTTTAGATATTTACATATACTGTATATATATATGTATATATATATATATATATATATATATATATATATATATATATATATATATATATATATATATATATATATATATATATATATATATATATATATGAGATTTGTATTAAACTTCTAGACGTCATGGTTTATTTTTTCAGTTATTATTAAGTTTAGGCTTTATTTACAATTGTACAATTATCTACAGTCACTGCAAAAGGGGCCGGTGGAAGAAGCCGGAGAGGGTAACATGTTTGGATTTTTTTGACCACTTTGTTATTTTGATTATACTTTTTTTGTTTTGTTTGAAGTGTAATTTGAATTTAGAAATATATATATATTGTGTGTGTGTGTTTCAATTAATTAATTAAATTTTTAAAAATCAACTGGTAGAAGACTACCTTTCTCTCTAAAACCCTCCTCCTCCCCAGCATCACCTGTCTAGATCTGCTTGTGATTGAATGTATGTCTAATTGAGCAGTAGCATGTCCTACATATTTGATACAGCATGACTTATTTGTTGGAGAGCATGAAAATATAAAACTCTACAAAAGTTTGTACAACTTTGGTACTGTGTTGGGCTGCCACTTGTTGTAAAATGTAGGTCCTGAAGTTAAAATATTTGAGGAACCTCAAATAACAACCATGATGAATTATGCTCTTCCTCCATTGGTTCTTTGTTTGGCCTTTACTCTTTTTTTAATTACATCCTTGACAAATATTAAATAGCCTGTTGTTCATATAGATAATCTGACCTTAGCGCTTCCAGCTGGTCTCTCTCCTCAAACTCTCCCAGTTTCTTCTTTACTCGTTGGAGGAGGTTTATGCCCTGAAAGCCACTGCCACGGCCATCCAAACGCATGACGATAGTGTTAAAGGAGCTGACCAGCACTGTGGTCCAGTCCATGTGAAACTGCTCAGTCACCACCTGTCCACCAGGGGTACCATCCCTACAATAATGAGATGTAAACTGAAGGGATTGTTCACCCAAACAATGAAAATTATGACATTATTTACTCATCCACAGTAACTAATAATTACATTAAATTAGCATCAGTAGCACTGATGAAGTATTTTATACTTTAGATCAGGTGTCGGCAACCCATGGCACGTGTCACTGGCATGCCAGCAACGGTGAGAGATGGGTAGACTATTTTATTCATATGAAATTCCGCACCTGCATTCCAATCTACATCTTGACGTAATCCTTCCTCATGATCATGCAGCACGAGCCGGCAGCACTTCACTTTTGGTGTAGTAAACGTGCCCGCTTTGCTTCGGTCAGACTGCGCTGATGAAAGCCTACATTTTGTGTTTCATTTGTATCCTTTTGCTTTGAGAACAAGATGTGATGTAAAAAGGAAAACACCACTATTGACCAGGAAAATAAAAAATGGCACTCCATGTCAAAAAGGTTGCCGACCCCTGCTTTTGAATATACTTTACTTTGTTAATCACTGTTAGCGAAAAGTGCCAGTACAGCTTATGTCATGCTATTCTTACACGCCAGTCTTTAAGTTTCATATGTGAATTTAAGAGACTTATATTGAGTGTGTGTGTGTGTGTGTGTGTGTGTGTGTGTGTGTGTGTGTGTGTGTGTGTGTGTGTGTGTGTGTGTGTGTGTGAAAAACTTACACCAGCAGCAGTAATGGGTACTGAGCTGTCTCTAAAAATCCTGCTGGCCGTAGAATCTGTATGTTCAGACCTGTGCAAATAATGAAAAAGTTATTATGCGTTGACAATCTTCACTTACTGCAGGAGTAATGATGAGTGGATTTATTCTTGTATTTACATTACTCACTGTAATCATCTATGCTGATCTTCTTGTACTCTACTTTGGGCATCAATGTGTTGTTCACTGTGATGTTCAACTCTTCATTAGTCTCCACATCCAGCAGCTCTGAAGGAAATTGAATATACCAGAGAGTAGATGATCAGAGAGATACTCTGTTCTCTCATATTACATATACGTGTATGGTTACCCTTAATTATTAGTCAGATCCAGTGCCATAACTGCAATATACATTGCAGGGGACAAGTCCCCTCCAATAATCAGATATAGCCAGATTGTCTCCTGCAGTTCATTATGCGCTGCTGTGTAATTGTCTTTAAGTTGTTGCAGGAATTACACAATGGTTTAAAAAAAGTGACATTTTTAGCATGCACTGTAGTTAAACACCACTCGTCAGTGTCATTTGAGATAGCCAATCAAATCGAAGAATGCGGGACTCAAATTTAAGAAGCTACGTGGGAACCTCGTGGATTATTTCAGCGCCGCGCATCAGCAAGCAGTTCAGGTTAAGAGCGTCAAGTGAGATGTCAGTATCAAATTAAACATGCAATATTTGACCACTCTTTTACGATTATAATGTTGTACCAACCGCAAGTAATTTCCAAGGTGCAAACTACTCTCCATTTTGAATTGAAAATATGTGACCTATAGTGTGTGATTTACATGTCATTCATAATTATGAATGTGAAAACATTAACGGAGCAGTTTTCAGCATATCAGGCTTAAGATAAAGAGTGAATGTGTGTATTTATAAAGGAATTGAATGAATGTGGTTATCTGGAATTTTACAAAATTCACTTGATATTGTCAAAGAAAATGATCTATAACACATATTAGAGCATTTTCACCCTCAGATTAAATCTAGAACATGGTAAGATCTGTGACTTGTGGCTTCAATTGAGTTTTTAGGTTGTGACAAGGGTGGTGGCGTAGTGGGCTAAAGCACTGAACTAGTAAACAGAAGCTTGCTGGTTTGATCCCTACAGTCACCACCATTGTGTCCTTGAGCAAGGCACTTAACTCCAGGTTGCTCCGGGGGGATTGTCCCTGTAATAAGGGCTCTGTAAGTCGCTGTGGATAAAAGCATCTGCCAAATGCATAAATGTAAATGTGATGTTAATGACAGTGTCAAATATTTTTTGTGCAAATAGTATTAGGTAATAATTAACAATAATCTTAACAATTAACAAAGATTTTCAAAATATTTTTTTATGTCTTAAAATATTTCTGAATGTTGTACAGAATTTCCAAAGAGTCTTCTTTTAAAAGAGACCATTTTATTTTGAGTATGTCTTGTCAGGTTTGTGCTCAAAAAATGAGCCAACAGTTAATGGCATAGTTCATCTAAAAATGGAAAATGTACTTTTATACTCACTCATTTACTCACCTTATGTTGTATAAAACCCATATGCTGTTACTTTTTCTTGGAACATAAAAATAGATATTTTAAGCATCTCTATTCCACAGAATAACAGTTTGTAGTGAGCAGGAGCGATCACGCTTCATAAAGGAGAAATACTATAAAGCGCTATTAAAGGTTCACTATAAAGACATAATAACAGTAATCCATTTGACAAGTGCACTATATTCCAAGCTTCCTGGGGCCAAAGAAAAGCTTAGTGTTGTATGGACTACTTTTATATTTTAATGATGACCATCTTCCAAAGAAAGAAAAGCTTGTCTTTGTAATCTTTCACAAAAAATGTAGGTCTCTGAAACAACTTTCCTTTTTGGCTACTTTCCAATCACAAAGCAACTACAAAGGGATGAAAGTGCAATCAGCCTTTTGTGTCCTTTTTAGTCTTTCCCCGAAGGAAAATGATAATTTGTGCAGAACAGAATCTGAGGACACTGTGTTAAAGTGATTCATCTAAATGTTTATCTCCAATCTTGTAGCGTATTGTTATCTCCGAGCACTCTTGTGCCTTTCAACACTCTTGATAAACCGCATATCTCAATTTCTATCATGTCCTTTGGGTGGTAAAACAAGCTCTTTGTTCTCACAGGGAAGCATCTTCAGTTCAGGGTTGATAAGGTGAATCTGATCAAGTCTTTATTTGCTGATAGTGTTATAAATGTTTGAACCGAGTACTCACTGTGATACTGCCCGTCTGTTATGCTGTACACTGCTGAGTACGGTACACTGGGGCCTGCAGAGACAAAACACAAGAAACAGAGGTGAGGATTAGTTTCTGACATTTTCATGTCACAATTGTGAAACCTTATAGAAGGTGCCAGACATATGGGCCATCTAATCTCAAAAGTGTTGAACGTGTTAGGGCGTTTACTACACTAGAACATAGGTTCTCAAACAAGTGCTCAGACAGGTTGTGAGTGGTGTGAGCATATAAGTTGATATTTGTATGGCCCTGAAATTTTTGTCATCTCTAAAAACCCTACATCATCTCAGCAAATGTGTTAGAAAAAGAATAATACTTATTTCCAAAATAATCCCAAGGCTCGTTTGATTGGTTGCCATGGATTTATTTTTCAGTTTCAATTTTAACCGTACATTTTTGCAAAAGGTGTGTTAACAGACTTTTAAGGAATAGAAATTGGTCCACATTGACTTGCGTTGATGAATATAACCATTCAAATATCTTCGTTTGTGTTCAGCAGAAAAATGTTTAGTAGCTTGATGACAGAATTATCATTTTTGGGTGAACAACTCCTTTAAGATATTTATTTTTCCATGCACTTTCATAAAATACCACTGATTACAACAAAACTCATAATGAGTCTGTTTAACTACATTTTGTCATATCAATAATCATCCAGTAATCCAGTCAAATCCAGTCTTTACGTCTCACAAGCCTACACATAACTCAGTAACAATTCTAGGTTCATTTCAAGTCGGACATGATGAAATGAATGACTTAAACGACTTAAATAACTTAAAAAGAACCGGCTTATAAAACTCGTTTGGGAAGACTACAGACTACACTGTTCGCGTCTGTTTTGCGCAATAAATTGAAAAGAACTGACTCGTAGAGTAATTAGCTCATAAATCAGACTAAATCAGACTACTCGCGGTGTATGTTTGGTGCTGTAAATGCAACAAATCGACTAATAAGAGTAATTCGGTTGGGAATTAGACTACAGTATTTTCTGTATATGTTTGGCACTGTAATTCCTAAGAACCGACTCACCGAGTCATTCATTAAAATTTGGGCAACACTGGTTGTGTTGTAGATTCAAAAGGACTGGTTCACAAGCATCATTCGTTTTGGAATCAGACTACAATTGTCATGCTATATATATATTCGCTTTAGATACAAAATAACCCACTTATAAGAGCAGGAACTAAAAACAGTTTAAGGAACGAAAACAAAAACCAGCAATAAACTGCATTTTTTGCAGATCTTTACCAAAAATGGGAACAAAGTGATTTTCAATTGTTCCAGAGTGAAAATGTTATTTTTAAATGCTGGTAACTGGTTATAACTGGATCATTTTGTTTCGATAATTTTTTCATGAAACCAAAGGCCAAAGGGTTTATCACAGTAAATATTTGGAATTACACCACTTCATGTTGCCTGAATAAATGAAACATGATTGGTCCTGAAGGAAACTACTGAGTCACACATCTCTTTGACTAATTGCCAGTTGTGGATGTCACATTCTCTGAATGAAGACCTTTTTAACAACTATGTATAATTACTACATATACTGTACATGCATGGCTTATTCAGATACAAGGAAAACATTATTAGAGGTAAAAAAAAAAGTACATTTCTCAGATGTTTCCAAGTCTTTACTGAATTATTGTTAGATATGATGCATTAATACAGATTTTATGCTGCCAGGGTTTTATATTTTTTTATGATTAACATTTTTAGTTTGATTAAAACATAGAAAAACAAAACT
The DNA here is from genome assembly GCF_025860055.1 of Xyrauchen texanus. Classification (NCBI taxonomy): domain Eukaryota; kingdom Metazoa; phylum Chordata; class Actinopteri; order Cypriniformes; family Catostomidae; genus Xyrauchen; species Xyrauchen texanus. The sequence goes on along the minus strand of NC_068281.1, from coordinate 39,009,945 downwards.
TAAATACAGAAAATCCACCACCCCCCGAACCTTAACAAACACCCCTGTGGTCTTACATGAACACATATGAAGGAAAACAAAACCAAACAACTAATAGAGGGGAAAAGAGAGGAAAAAAATACATCTAATAATAATTCCTTACATTTATATAGCACTTTTCTAGGCACACAAGCGATTTACATAGTATAGGGGGATTTTCCTCAACCACCACCAGTGTGCAGCATCCACCTGGATGATGCGACGGCAGCCATAGCACGCCAGTACGCTCAACACACACCAGCTATTGGTGGAGAGGAGAGAGTAGAGTAAATCAGCCAATTAATGGATGGGGATTATTAGGAGGGCATGATTGAGAAGAGCCTATGTGGGAAATTTGGCCACTAATTTCCACAAGTTCTCGTGATTTGGATTTTTTGATGACTAAGGCATACTGTATGATCAGACCCTTAAGAACCACCTTGAGTGCCTCCAAAGCCATGCCCACAGAGGATAACGAGGAACGGTTGGTCTCCATATAGACATTGATTTCAGCCTTTAACATTTGTTGGAAATCAGGATTTTGCAAAAGGGATACATTAAAGTGCCAACTATATGATTTGTTTTTCTCCATATATGGCAACTCCTCTAAACTCACCAGGGTGTGATCTTAGAATAAAATGTTTCCAATTGAGCAATCAACAACAGATGAAATGAGGGATTTAGATATATAAAAAAATATATTCTAGAGTAAATCTTATGGACTAATGAAAAGAATGTATAGTCCCTACCAGATGGGTTCAAAAGTCTCCAAATATCTGTAAAACCAAGATTTTTACACATCCTGTGAAGCGTCAATGTTGCTCTAGGTTGCTTGCACACTTTTACTTCACTATGATCAAGGTCCATCAATAGATTAAATTCTCCTACAAATATTATATCATCAGGGGTGCCAACGGTTTGATACTTCCCTTCAAGATCTATAAAAAAGCCTTGATCATCGGCATTAGGTGCCAAATATTAGCCAAAATCAACCTATGCCCCTGAATTTCAGCTAAAACAATAATCTTCCTAATTTTCATAAATCTGTTTGAGAAATTTGAATTATATATGTTTATTTATCAGTGTAATGATTCTCCTGCTCTTACTTGAGCCAACACTAAAGAAAACATGTCCACCCCATATCTTCCCTAATTTTTCAGCTTCCTACGGGAAAAGATTAGTTTCTTGAAGAAACACTATATCATATTTCTAATGTTTCAGAAAATAAATAACCTTCCTTCATTTTATGGGGTGCCCCAACCCATTCACATTCCATGTGGAGAGAGACAATCCATTCATATTAATATTTGACATTTTAATATAATAGAAAAAATAAATTGTCTAAAAAGAAAAGTCCTTGAAGGAGTGTTATTCCACAAAACAAACTCCAGCCACTAGACGGAACCAACACAAAAGAAACAAAAATGGCGCCCAGTTTCCTCAGACAGCCACGAGTAAGTACAGCCACTCAAATGAGAAACACCAAATGGCTTACTCACTCCAATGTTTTTAGGAAGGACCGTGCTTGCTTGGGGCATAAAGATACTTTGCAGCCATCCTTAGTATTTATACTCAGTTTGGCCGGGAACATCAGTACAAAAGTGATCTTCCGTTGATGTAAGAGTTTCTTGCATTCCTTGAATGGATCACGTTTCTCTCTTGTCGAATTCGCAAAGTCTGGGAACAAGAAAATGTTATGATTCTTCCAAGAAAGCTTTCCTTTTCCCCTCGCCTTGCATAACACAAGATCTTTATCAGATAATCTCAGGAATTTGGCAAGGATTGATCGGGGCCTGTCTCCCTCAGCTGATTTACGAGCCGGAACCCTGTGAGCTCGCTCGATTTCCAGCTTATGGCCTGTTATGTCGAGCAGACTCGGGAGGAGCTTGTCTAGGAATTTCACCATATCTCTGCCCTCCTCATGCTCAGGAATTCCAACAATTCGGATGTTATTCCTGCGACTCATATTCTCAAGATCTTCATGTTTTTCAAGAACGTTCCACATCAACTTTGGTCGCCAGCGGATTATCAGATAATTCCCTCTCCGATGACTCCAGATATTTGATCCGCTTCTCAACATCTGCCACTCTTGTAACCAACTCTTGTTGAATTTTGTTTCCATCGGCATAAGGAACGACGTATTACAGTGAGATCTTCTAAGTCAGCAACAACTTTCTTCAGCATCACAAACATGTTGGACAGCTGACACTGAATTTCTTCCGCCGCACCTTCCAAACCGAGTCCCTGGTCCGCAGGCCCGTCAGAGATTTCAGCTTGAGCATGTATGTGTCTTTTAATATCTATTAATATTTGGTTGGGTTCCGGGATTAAAAAATAAAATGGAATGGGTTGTTCAATAGAATAAAAAAAAAAACAGTTCTTGATTTCCAACCCTGTTCATCAGAGATTAGGACCAGTCCCTAGGCTTCTCTGTTCACTGTACGTTATGCAATAATGGTCAACCCTCACAAAATGCAAAATGGCTGAAAAGGTTTCCACCACCATCAAGGTTATCTATTTATAGAACATTGTTTTTTATTATATTGCTGTTGCTCCTGTTTAATAGAAGCAAAAAGCCACCTCAAGCCTTGCATTACTGTGATTTACCTTGGTAAAGAGGGTTTTAGGCTCCATGTTGAGTTTAAGAATACCTCTTACTCGTGGTAAAATCACTGTAACAAATAACCTCTCGTGGCGTATTGCTCCATTGGAAAATAAAGAGACGTTACTAGATAACTGAACATTGAACAATATAACAGAGCCTAAAACTGACCTCTATAATACCACATGATTTAATCCTCACAACAGGTGGAGTTGACTTTATGTGAAATTATCCATCTTTTCTCACTTATTCTGTTGAGAGTTGCACCTCATGAGGTCCGGGCGAGGCAGCATGGCCCATAAGACTCAATTCATCTAATTGATAACACAAACATTGACCTTTCTGTTTTCACAACAGACCCCACTAAGCAGATCAGTGGCCTTGGCAACCACAGTTTATTGTGTTGATGAAAAACACAGCAGGGTAATTTCATGACTAATAGATCAGTGAGAGAGCCAGTGAGCCAAAGAAGACTCAAATAACATGTGAAAAATGTAAACAAGGAAAACCTACACAATGAAACAAAGTAAAAAACAACACAATTTACAAAAATGAACAAAATAAATCAAATTTTTTTAAAAATCTGTACATTTGTCATTCAAATTTGCATTATCTTTCCATTCACAAATTTGTAACGCTACATTTAAATAATTATACATATAATGACTGTCTGGTGTGAATAATGAATAATGACCAGCAGCTTATTAGATGGCAAATTAGTAAATAAATAAATGTGCATGAAATATTCATTTGAGTTCAATTATTTTATTAAATGAGTGGAAAAAGACACTGCAAAATGATATGAAAGACAGGAAACTAGTATAGCTATGTAGGACATCGGTTGCCTGGGAATTATTCGGTTTAGCGTATAGACCACAGACCTTTGCAGTTGAGAAGGAAGTAGTTAGCATCTGGACTGAATGATCCACTGACGTAACCGCAGTTGAATTCACAGGAAAGACAGCGTCGGTTGAAGGAGCCTGTGGTTTCGGCTCTAAATCACAGAACATATCATCAGTGTAAAGATTTCAAACACTTCACTGTATGACATAGTTTTTCACTCATGGATGTACTGTAATTTATCATACCTGTAGAGATGTCGGCATGTTGCATTGTCTTCTGTACTCAGAAAGTAGCTGCAAAGTCATTATGATATCGTGAAATGTCACAGAAAACCATTCTCAATATTTACTTACAATCATGTGGTTGCAAACCTGTCTGGAACACAAAATAAGATATTCTGAAGAATCTTGATGAAGCTCTTTTCCAGCAGTTTAAGTCATTATTCACTGAAAACTTTCCCTCCACCTAAGCTGTCAAAACAAATATGGTGCCGATTGTGCTGTTTGCAGGCTGTGTTCCCCTTCTGTCACTCACTCGACGTTGTGTCGAATGAAGTGACACAAGGGGTCTTCCTGGGACACCAAACGTATCTCTGAACCCGAGAAAAGGCCAATGTCAAGTTGGCATAGCCATGGCAACATTGCGGTCGCGATTTTCTTTTCTCACGAGAGAAAGCCACTTCAGCTGCCCTCCGCATCATTCCTTTTTGCCATGGGATTGAGGATGACCCGGCTGGCGATGAAGGCGATTTGGGGATGACGATGGGCTCGGTTTCACCAGGTAAATCCCCACGAACCACCGAGCTTGGGATGAGTGCGGCTCGCCTTGCGGCCAGCCAGCATTCTGCCTTGAGCCCCCGGAACTGGATGACGATATCGCATCGGAGAGCGTCATAGCGGCGTCTGATGCTGATGACTCGTCTGGGCTGCCACATTTGGGTCTGCTCGGCCAGTCTGAGGCTGATGCGCAGATGTCCGCTATGCTTTCCCGGGCCACCGTGAGCTCGAGGCTGTCTGGCACAGTCACGGCTACTCGATCAGTTCCTTGGGACAGGGCGCCGCTCATTTGTATCGTATTCTGTTAGATTACTAAATTTTGGATTACTTCTTTAGCTCTGGCAGATTTTTTCACTTCACAGAAAGACAAAATACACTTAAAAATACTTAAATAGCTTATGCAGTGTTGCGTCTCAAGTAAATGTATATTGTTTTTTTTACAAAAAATGGGATAATATTAATATTTCCCCAATATTAAAGGTCTTCCTAAAGAATAAAAGAATGTACAGGTATATGACATGAATTTTCTTGAAAGTTTTCATGATAAAATATATTCACGCCTGGTGCATGTAAGGGCTAGAAATACCGTTTTAGCATATCATTAAACTAAATGTTCAGATGGTATTTTACACAATGTTAACTATTTCTGCTGCTCCAAATGTACAAACTTGCTAAAGGCTACAACGGTTCACATTTATCATACAAACATCCTTTATTCTTGTAAAACAATTACCCAAATCGCATAAAAATCATTGACAAACCATTTATTGTTGTAATCGTGTAACTATTGGATTCATGATTGACCTGTCAAAGCATTTGTATGTCATACATGTTTCTGACACCATATCAATCTTTTTACTCGTAACAGTGTGAAAGCACCCTCTCGTATGAATGTAATACATCAATAAAAAGTGTATCACCGCTGTTCAAAAGCTCTTCAGATCAGATGAATGTTTTCCAACTAAACAGACTATATATTAAAGGAAACAAATTACAAAAAAATGCAAAGTACAAAAAACTCTTCAGTAATAAAAAAATGTATTCTGTATGTCACAGAAAGCTCATCGTATGGCTTCAGAATACTTGTACTACAGTGCACAAGTCGTATGGATTACATTTATGGTTCATTAATGATATTTTTGGTCCCATTTTAAAGGTTGACTGACATGGATTTTTGAACTACAGTCACATTTGGAAAAGTGCTTTGTGTAAATTCTTCAAAAACTCTCCTTTTGTATTCCATAGAAAAACAACAGCATACAGATTTGGAATGACATGAGGGTAAGTAAAGGATTTTGGGGTGAACTGTTCCTTTAAGGTTTATTGTGTACTGTTGCTTACACAAGTTTGGTATCTTCATTGAAAGCCAAGATCTGTGTCACATCCCAGTCTCCTGACGTCAGGGACTGCAGCGTGTCTGTGCTGCTATTGGGCTGAAACATACGACAGAAAGTCACTTCTTACATTTAACACCCTGTTAAACCGTCACAAGTGCTCTGGTAGCATGACAGTAAAACGACGGCTCACCTGAGAAGTTGACATGGATATGTGGAAGAACTTCCCTCTGCCCCCTTGTGGAATTGCTCTCGTGAAGAAGAACCTCAGACCGTCTTTGGAGAACAGCGGGGGCTCGTTCTGCAGACAGAATCACCGCTGGCCGTCAGTGGACATGTGAAAAACGCACACACATCCCACACACTGTACATGTCTCTGCAATGAGATTCAGTGTGAACCAGACACATGACTCACCTGTCTGTGCAGCCAGCTTTCACTCTCATCCTCATGTTTCTGAAAACACACCAGAAAATATATCACACATGCTGCACTTGCTTTCACTTTCTCATGTTGTGAGTACTGACTAATCTAAGGATAGCACACTCAAAAATTCATATTCTGTCATCATGGGTTTTCAAATTTGGTTGAACTAGCCCTATAAAAACTCTTTGATCAAAAGGCTTATGCTTAAATGCTTGAGATTAATTTTGAAGACAAATCTAATTTGTGCCTGCATATGGCATAAGTGGATGAGGTGGAAATGACAGCAGAGCTGTAATCTAGGTAAAGGATGTCTACTTTCAAGAAGCTAAAAATGGTAGATACATAATTCCCATAATTCCATTTCATAGTTGTAATGACTTCACTATTATTCTAAAAGGTGGAACTGTAAATAGCATTCATAAAGAATGAGTAGGCGTGTCAAAACTTGGCCGGCGGTGATGTTTTCAGAAGGTACCTTGGTGCAGATGCCTGTGGTGGCTTCACACAAGGTGAGGATGGAGTTGTTCTGGCCTCGGTTCAGCCAGTTTACTGCAAGCTTGGTGCTGGTTGCCCATTTCACCATGGTGATATAGTACTCCTTCCTGCAGAGAGATGTGAGCAAGAATAATCACTACACAACTGTCACATTCACAGACATTTTTGTGGGTAAATGTGTTTATTAAAAGAAAAAACGGCATTTGGTCAAAGTTGATAACTATTGGCTTTAAGGAATATTTTGTGTCCAGCACAAGTTGAGCTCAATCGACAGCATTTGTGTTGATTACCACAAACATTACTTTAGATTCATTCTTTCTTTTTTTAATAATACTAAAAAAGCAAAAATCGACGTTACAGCCAGGCACTTACAATGTAAGTGAATGGGGCCAATTTTTAGAGGGTTTCAAGGCAGTAATTTGAAGCTGATAATTTTATAAAAGCACTTAAATGAATTCTTCTGTTAAAACTTGTGTATCATTTTAGAATTTGTTGACATTATAGCATCATGGCAACTAAGTTGTAAAATTGGCTATAACTTTACACAGGAAAGGCTAGTAAGCGATTTTATCACACTAAAATCATGTTTACACAACTGATTTACATATCAGTGGTTAACACGCATATTGTTTTTGTCTTGTGGCTATACTTTTGAAATAGTGAGTATTTTAAAATGTACAGATTGGTCCCCATTTACTTCCATTGTAAGTGCCTAACTGGAACCTACAATTGTGCTTTTTTTAAAGAAAAGGGACGAGACACATTTTTTTTTTGTGGTAAACAACATAATGCCATAAATGCTGTCGAGTGAGCTTAACTTGTGTTGAACCCTGAGTATTCCTTAAATTCAGAAAAATTACACAACCATGGAAAATATGGTAAATGGTCTGCGCTTATATAGCGCTTCTTTTAAACTTAGAGGTTACATACATTCACACACACACTCATACACCAATGGCCGCAGAGCTGCCATGCAAGCATCTATGTTCACAGATGCCACTTGGTTTGATAGTTGTATGTCATTTTCATTTGAATATATCTTGGGTCCACTACAAAATTTCTTAAGTAACAAATAGTCTTAAGAATCAAACATTTCTTGTTCTGTGGTTGTTGGCAGATTCTAACCTTATTCTGGGATCCTCTGGTTTTCTCATCCTCACTGTGTGTAAAGGGCCATTTAGACTCACCACTGACAGGTAAATATCAGGGTTCTCCTCTCCAGCCTACAGAGCGAAACAGAGATTAAAGTCACCGAGTTGTGAAATAAATCACAGTAAGATATTCATGTCCTGTTCTCAATGTTTGACCAATTTATTTCCATAACATTTCTTATGATTTGTGATTACTGCATAAGATCATTCAAATTTGTGAATCGGAGCACCCTTTTGAGAATCGTCTTAAAAGAATAATTTGATCACAAATCGCACATTACTGTTGTTTGCAAGAATGTTTTCTGCACAATTAGATCTTAACCCATAAATGCATGGGCATTTCACCAAATAATTACATACTTCGGGTCTGTAGCAAAATTAAAAGCAAATAAAACCATAGAATATATTCTGCTATATTTTGATGGTATTTTTTTCATATATCAAAGAGATGATGCAACAAACAATAGAACGGGATTAATTATTTACATACTGAAATTTTAAGAAAGGCAACTGGCTTTAAAACACATATTCAGCTACACTTAACACATAAGTTACACATATGTATTTCCTCAGGCACTTATTGAGTCTAAATAGACATACTGTACAACCCACAGAATTTCATTAATATGCCCAAATGTCAATAGCAATATAAATTGTTTCACGTGTTACACTTGCTATAGTTTACTTCCACATTGCTTTTTCATCAAATAGCAATGTCAAAAGCCAATCACTGAAACAATATTGCCACCCTATGTAACAAATAACATGTATTATATGTATGTTTACACACATATGGGATACTGGTAATTGACTATATTTGCGCAGAAAATTGACATGATATAGTAGTAATTTTTCGAGATATAGTAAATAAAAATTGTGTAGTTACAAAATGATAGAATAGGTGTCCTGTGATAGTGAACATATATGAAATAACAATAAAAAATAATTTATGGTAGTGCACATATAAATTGCAACACAATTACATATCTTGTGTCACTAATGACCCATATACTTTTAGTAATTAAGCAACAAATTACACAAAAAAAATAGATACACATTTTTTACCTTTCAGCATTTTGTTATTGTTACACTATTCATAATTGTTTTGTTTTGAGAAATACAAAAAGGGGGGGGGGGGGATTACCCCCACCCACCCACACACACACACACAACATTGGAGGTATGCATTTAAGGGTAATATCATAAGCTTGGATTTTAAAGCTCAGGTTTATAAATGAATTGTGAGGACTTGCCATCCAGAATCACATGATCACAAACAGCTAAATAATTTCCTTGCAGTAGTTTTTTCGATGGAACGGCCCTTGCGAAGGGATTTCATTGGTCGCTTTCAATAGGAATAAGACCCTATAAATAGTGTTAATTTCCTGTAGTTGTATTCGCCTTGACATCAAAACCTTGTTTTGAACTTTGAAAGGACCAGCAGAGATTTACTTTAGGATAGCGGTACTCCTGTCCAGTGGGATACGGTGTGCCTGTGAACATGGGTATCTCCATCTTGGGCACCTGGGTATCATTGATGGTGGCATATGCCAGTCTGAGACCATCCGGTGACCACCAGTGGGCGATATGACTCTGGAAGATCTCCTCTACAACATAAAAAAAAATATATATATTTATATTAAAACCCAAAATTGAATTATAAATCATGCATTATTATCCTATGAAGGCTGTCAACACTGGACACAAACAAGTGACACATGTCCTGCAAGATTGGAGCGTTGTTGCATAGTGACTGTATGTTTGACAGATGCATAGACGCTACTATGCATTAGAAGATAAAATATCTTTTCAAGCAATGCAGGCAGAGGGCAGGCTGCAAAATACATAACTGTAACATGAGCAAAAAGCAGAGTGTGTGATTTATCGCATCCATTTGGTATAGTCCTCTGTCTCTGGGGTCTCATCCATCACTCTATAAAGCTGACAGCCGCTGAGTTAGAGCAGCACCAGCACGGCCATGACACCAGAGAATGTGAAATATGACTTCCTGTAGCACCAGCAAAATGGACCTCCAGAGCTCATTAAGTCATTATGGAACAATTCAAATCTGAACTATACGAGGGGAACTTTGGCATTGCCAAACTATACGAGGTTTCACAACATCATGAAACTGAAAGACCTGCATGAGCAACAAAGCACCACAAAATTCTGTCATCATTCCCCCCCCCCCCCATGTTAGTTAAAGGGGTCATGACATGAGAAACCAAATTTGCCTTGATCTTTTGGTATATAAGAGGTCTTTGTATCATTAAAACGTCCTGCAAGTTTAATATTTTAAGACGTCCTCCCCATTCTAAACGAATCATTTATTTAATCAAGCTCAAAATACAGCTCGTTCTGGATTCATGGTTAGAAGTGACGTGTCGGTTAGAAGTGACGTAACAGCGTTTGCATATGACCGCCTCCAGCACAAGATAACTACGATTTAAGCGCAAGACAACTACGCTCATTTCGTATCGCCGTGCGCCTCACAAGTGTTCAGTCGATGGACGGAGAGCTCTGACAGAGACTACTTGTGCACAGGAAAATTACGATGCCACACCGATGTGCTGTTCCTGGCTGTGGTCAAACAAAACCTCTGAATAAGCTGCCGAAAGATCCAGACGTCAGGGAAAAATGGATGCAGTTTATTTTTTGCGGACGTCCCAGTCACGGCAGTGTTAACTTAAGCGTTTGTTCTGTACATTTTAAGGATGACTGTTTTGAGAACAAATCTCAATATGATGCTGGCTTTGCCAGAAAACTGTTGCTCAAAGATAAGTCCGTGCCGACTATTCTGGGAACAACGACGACGCAAACTGTAAGTAATCTATTTTAAACTTTAAACTACTTTTTAAAGCGCAATTTCATTCATTATGAATAATCACAGTGTTTTTACTTAGTTTACTTGCATATTGTTCTGGCTGGGAGCGTCAATAATTGATACATAGGCACTGACGTTAGCCAATCATAACAGTGGGCGTTAACACTGAAGTCTTAAATGGAAAACGCCCCCAAAACAGACTGTTTGAATCAGAGGATGAGAAACAGGGTGGGAAAAGGTCATAAATCACTAGATTTTAAAAGTTTTTCTTAAAAAAAAATATATTAATACTATAATTGCACCTAAGGGAACATAATAATACAATAAAAAAAACCATGTCATGACCCCTTTAAACATGAAAGGGGCTCTCATGCAGAATGTCAGAAATTCTGACAACGTCCACATTAAACTGGATTCATTAAAAATATTTTATTTAAAAACACTAAAATGGCGTTATTGTCCATCGAAAACTGAGCTTTTCGAAAACGCTTTTGCAAGTGGATACATTTGAAAACGCTGTATTCACGTTGTAGAGTTGACTGGGAAAACTGAGCTTTGAGAAACAATTATATATTTGTTGTCAGGTGATGCAGTCACACAGTGATCCATACAGCCCATATTGTAGCAGCATTGTTGTGCCTGTTATCCACTTTGATAATGTTGATATAGATAAATGTTATTTTGTGCAAACTTAACATTGCATTCCCTCAAAGGCGAAGTTTACTCAGAATTGGTGTCCGGCCACAGAATACAAGGACAAGCCACGCTTCTTATGTTTCTTTTTTCCAATGCAGAGTAAGGGGATTTAAGCATTTTCAGACATTTCAGTGTGGCTGAGCAACGTTTGGAAAACATTTGAAAACACCAGTGTGGACAGAGAGCGTTTCGAGAGGAAAATTCTAATTTATCCGGATTAATGTGGACGTAGTCTCTGTTTTCCATTCAACACCATAAAAGTGTGCAACTTTTGCATTGTATGCATTGATAATATTCCCATCTAATGTAGCTCTTAAATTTCATTTTAGTTTTCAAACATGCAACGTTCCAATCAGTCATGTGACATACAAAAAACAATGCCATTTGGCGTTAATGACATCAAACATGACATAACGCATTTAAAGGCGTCATATTTGAACTGCCACACATACAAATCATGTCCAAGGGGAAGATTATCAGTGAATCACGACTTCAGTTTTGGTTTGTTCTTGCACAAACCAATTTTACTGTGGCTTCACAAGTCTTAGAATATAGTACACAACTACTATAAACTACTTTTATTTGCAGTAAAAATCCTCAAAAATAATCTGGCAATAGTTTGCCTGACAACTTTTGTGTTTCAAGAAAATGAGAGTGAGTAAAACAAAAGTTTCATTTTTTTGCAGAACTATCCCTTTAAGTTTCCTCTGTAAATCAATATAATCTCAGTTCAGTCTGTTTTGATAAACATGTTTTGTGACTCGAAAATGTGAAACCACAGGATGGCAGTAGAGATCCTTTACAAAGAGCAGAATAACAGCCATAATACGAGAATGTGACTAAGTATAGCCTCAGACTGAGATATTAATCTAGGGTAAAACCAATTACTGAACATGAAAACCACATGTTAACCATGTGCCACAGACAAATATACACCCATAGTGCTCTTAGCCAGCAGGAAATGATAATACTATAGAACTGATAATCATAGTAATCATAAGCACAAAAACAATTAGCAAATAAACACCTTTAAATCATATAGGTGTACTGTATTACATACATAACAGACATACAAGACAGACAACAGTTATATAGCAATCCGTTAGCCTGCAATCTTATGAAAGACAAGTGATTGAATTGGTCATACAAACTATAAAACATATTTCCACCAAGCGTAGTGCACATGATATAAACACTGTTTTTATGAACACTAAATGTATTATGTTTCCACAGAGGTACAAATGCCACATGTGATTCAGCTTCTGTGCCTCTTCCCTTACTTTGTTCCACCAAAGCACAAAAGTGAACGTTTTGTGGAAGTTTTGAAGCCTATATCAATATAAATCCAAGTAAGGAGTAATGTGTATTGCACATGTGCGGGTGAGAGAGAGAGAGAGTGATTATACATATACTGTATATGATTGTCTGCAGGGACTTTAAGGGCAAACAGTGTTGAAAAAGTGATTTTACACCATTTAACAGCATGTACGACTGAAAAGTAGATGTGGTCATCACAACAAATAAATAGCTTCCAGAGCCCGAGGTAGTACATACAGATGTTATCATGAGAGGGACTGGCAAACATAGCACAAAAATGGCTGAATGAGAATGAAATGGTGTAACAATGATAAACGGTCTTAAAAAAAAACATTCATATTTCAAATAGTCAATCAATTTATGGCATCAGTCTAATTTATAGTCTGCTTAGAAACTAGCCAAGATTATTTAATAGCACTCAGTGGCACCTCAGCTCCGCTCTACACGTCCTGATGAAGATGTCACATTTGATAAATTAGCAGTTTTGTGTGTGTGTGTGTCAAACCCACACTGCTGCTTAACAGTGACACTGATCCTGCTCTGATCAAAAGCACAATCACCACACGCACGCGCGCACACGCACACGCACACGCACACGCACACACACACACACTTTTACATTTTCAAAAAAAAAACATTGTTTAGTATGTTTTTTAAGCCTTTTGGTTTATGAGGTTTATGATGGTTCATAATTACACGTGTATAATCTAGAATAGTTCTAGTGAGTAGTAATCCATATATACCTGAACACACACACAGGAGACTAAACCTATATTATTATACAACTCTCCGCAATACTTGATTCTGATTAGTCCAGTGTGGCATTCTGCTGTCAAATATTTTTTGTGACCACTGTTCAAGGCAACTAAAATAAGATATCAAGACTCTTTTTACAAATGAACTAAGTATATGCCATTTTGCACACAAATAATTAAAAACTTGATTCAATGGCGCAATCAAAAACCTTAAGCCATAATAAACATATTCCTAATGAAAATAGTGAACTTCAAACTGCAACAATAGTTGTATTGAATAATACAATCCCAGGTTATTGTGGGAGATTATATTTGTACACAGGCTCAAATCCCAGTGTTGCACTGGATTATATAAAGATTAAACCTGGAGTTCACATCCCACTGCTGTTCATACACAAACAATTCTAATAATTATCTACATTTCATTAACAATGATTGGAAAATGTTGATCTTACTGTGGTGGTATTAGTTGAGATCTATGATTATATATGCTTATGTTAAAATTTAAACTTAGGGATTTAATTAAAGATTTAGGAATGTTGGGGCCTGGGTAGCTCAGCGAGTATTGACGCTGACTACCAACCCTGGAGTCGCAAGTTTGAATCCAGAGTGTGCTGAGTGGCCAGCCAGGTCTCCTAAGCAACCAAATTGGCCCAGTTGCTAGGGAGGGTAGAGTCACATGGGGTAACCTCAGTGTAGTCGCGATTAGGGGTTCTTGCTCTCAATGGGGCACGTGGTAAGTTGTGTGTGTGGATTGGGAAGAGTAGCATGAGTCTCCACATGCTGTGAGTCTCCTCGGTGTTATGCACAGCGAGCCATGTGATAAGATGTGCAGATTGACTGTCTCAGAAGCGGAGGTAACTGAGACTTGTCCTCCGCCACCTGGATTGAGATGAATAACCATGCCACCACAAGGACCTACTAAGTAGTGGGAATTGGGCATTCCAAATTGGGAGAAAAGTGAATAAAAAATAAATCGATAAATTAAAAAGATTAAGGAATGTTGCATATCTTGACTAACATTCAGAAAGTCCTTGAATGTGTTCAGACAGACTGAATTCATGCTTCAGTCTTATTCATAAACAAATTCCTCATACTTTTCTGAATAATCAAGTGATGAGTGTATGAATAGAGATGCAAACAATGGCTTATGTCACAGTTAAAGGTCTTTTTTATGTTGAGATACTTTCTCTTCTCCCAGCTGAATATGCAGAGACAACTATAGGTCTGTGCATTTCCCAAACAACAGTGTAACTCACTGCTTAACAACCATAGTACGATGCATTGCTGTGGAAATGAACTAGCTAGTCAAGACTGTTCCCTGAAAGCACTATTCGAATCACGTTGTTTCAACAAAATATAGCTGTCATTAATGCCGTTATGCATGGGGTGGGGAAATAACTTCTGCAAATATTAAATTATAAAAGCTCATTTACACATACACCAGAAAGCCGTTTAATGCAAGAAAGCTGCATGTACTGTGTATAATGTAACAGATGGATTGCGCTGTAATAGTGGGGTTTCCCTCTACATCAGACTTCAGTGTTCCCCGATGCACTTGAGCATATACACACATGCACACTCATACATACAGTATAAAGCCACTTATGCATTAACATAAATACATAAAAGCCATGATCTTCGACAGAAACCGTTCGTGATAAAGCACTTTCTCTTAACAGCCTTTAAACGCTTAAACTGCTGCACTCGAGTTTACGTACATGAAGTTATAGAACGGCGCTTTCTGCAAAACCCCAGAGTAAATTGTTTTCTTAAATGTGTGAAAACAAAGTGTTGACAAAATTAAAGATAGAAATTGAATGAAAGATATAGACGCCTCAGCAAAGCCAAGTTTTCTCCACCCAGCTAACTAAAAGGGAACTATGCTTCTAATCACAGGAACTGCGGTTCCGGAAAACACCGGGTATGACCACTGTTGGCTAACAATGCATTTGTGAAATGCACCCCTGATCCAGTGACATTGGTGATGCTAGGGGCACAGAAATGGCACACTTCACCATTCAATAGTCTTCATTGCAATGATGTTTTGCGCTAGAACTATGGCTGCCAATCAATTAAAATTGTTAATTGAATTAATGACATGACATGCCGAATAATTAATTAAAATAATCATAATTAATCGCAGATCAATTATGCTGAGAAAGGCCCAAATTAAGATCACTCAATATAAATAGTACAGTACATAATTCAAGAAATTCTAAATATATTATAATGCATACTGTTTAATAATTCAGATATTCAAATTGAAACATATTGCATTATTGTGTCAGATGAGTAAAGCATTGATTAGACAATAAAAAAGTGGCTTTAGAAGTCAATATGTTGTTTGATTTATACCTATATCATTGAACAAGCCTACATTCAAAAGCAATCCATTTCTTCATATTTTTGGTTCACTGTTGTCTCTCCCTTTAAAAACCAATAAGCTGTAGGTTGAAGTGTGAGACTTTAGCATGAGCCAATAGCATTCAACTGAATGTACTGGTATACTCAAAAATCCCTCACTGATGTTGTCTGTGAATGAGGATCTGCTGACTGACTGAACAAGAGGGGTTAAAGTTGTTTGTTCAGTCAGTTGCATTTAACAAGGATATAAAGGGGTACAAATGCACTAGTTTATAGGTATGCACAAAACATAATCCCCAAATTATGAATGTGCAAAAGGAATCTGAAGAATCTTTTTGGTGAATGGATTCAAAAGACACAAGTCACTAGTATGAATCACAATCCCCAGCACTATATGTGAGCGGCTATCATACTGTAGTGGCACTGCTTGTGAGGTTTGTTAAGGTGTGCTGACTGCCCCCTGCTGATGTGGCTTGTAAAAACACAAAGTTACATGTACATCAAGCTTGAATTGCTCCGATGGAAGGAAAATGCATACTTGTATTACGGAGTTTACACTCGGGTCAGTGGGCATGATTAATCGTTAATGTTTTTAACTCATTATTTTTTACATAATTAATTAATTGAGTTAAGGGGTTAAATCGACAGCCCCAGTTAGAACATGTCCAAGATGTCCAGAACCGAGACAAAGACAGGATAATCTTGACATCCTAAGTCACATTCAAATGCTCAAAATCTGACATATTCCAGCAATGCACTTGCTTATAAAGAAATACAAAGTAATACATTCAAACTGCACCCGTATTACTCCAGAAGAATGGTTCTGAGTCCGAGCGTGGGTCAGACATGCACAAAAGCAATATGTACAAAAAAAACTTCCTTCCCCCAGAGTAAGCACATCAGACATTCACAATCACAGCAGCTTTTTTATTACATACACACACTCCACTGGCTCTTTTATTATTCATGCTTATAGGGCTTTACCTTCATAGAGCCAGTCAGCCAGTCCATTAAATATGACCCCCTGACTGCCCGTGGAAACCAGGCGGATTGATGGACTGTTCACTCGCGCTTTGTAGTAGATGTTATTCTCAAAGATGAAAATCTGTCAGGGAAGAAGAATAACCGATTCAATGAAAGACAACGCTAACCTGAAAATAATGTCCTAAGTCATTTTTTATGGTGACGATATTTAACCACAAATCAATAGAAAAAAATAAATAATTGTTGCATAAATAAAACGATTTTTAAACGATTATTATTATTATTACTTGCTATATTACAGCATCTCCTCCTCTACATCTCTATCTTTGCTCATCCACGACCATCATTTTTATCTCAGTCGTCACTTATTTATGTCTTGCTCTCGTTCCCTGGAGGAATCTGGGATGTGACCTTCAGTGTAGGTTCTGGCTGTGCTGGCCCTTGCCGATTACTCTGTCATGGAAAACTAATTGCTGCAGGCGTCAGAGAAGCACTGGGTGTGGGGCGACAAGCGGGTGCCCACAAAATGACACACCTGATGCTCCATAACTCACTGACATATGTATATGGGAGTGTGTATGTGTGTGTGCTAGTAAAACAAAGAAAATATCTGTACGGCTATGATAATGCAAAGCAATTACCATTTTTTTATATGATGTTTGTGTTTGCCGGTATGCATGCTAGAGAAGGTATAAAACTTAAAGCTATCGAGGCTTGAATTATATTGCATTGATTTATTTGTCTAGTTGACTAATAACAGAAGAGAACTTCCACAATCAGGCCAATATGACCAGCTCAGACTTTTAGACGCAGTGCTGTACAGGTATTGCTTAACGCTTTACACTTATTAATCAAAATATCGAACGGAATGAATTTACCAATCACAACTCAGTATGCAAATATTATAATGATGTCATCACAAGAGTTTTGGGGGATTTACTTGCAGGAGCTTCATCCTTATTTTTCTCATAATATACAGTAAATTGTTATTTTTATCTTTAATATGAGTGTGTGTGTGTATATATATATATATATATAATAAAAACTTTTACAAAAATGGCATTGAATCCTCTATACTTACTGGTCAATTGTGCCATTCTGCAGCCAGATATTTTAGCATAATGATCGCTAAACTGTATATTTGACAGTTGTTCATAGATAGCAACCAATCTCCTACAGTTGTCTAGTTTCATCTCTCTAGTAGGGTACAACATGTCTAAAGGCACCTCTTAAGGAATTAAAAGAAAATAATAATAATTTCCTGGTCACAAAGTGTCTCACAATTCAAAAAGTACATTTATTGTTATTGAATATTGATGAAGCAACATAATTTGCATGAAAATAAGTAACAACAGAATGTTCTTTTTAACAAAATTTTCTGGGGTAAAAGGCTCCCAAACTTGCGGTAAACAGACAGATAGATAGTAAACAAATACCTGTAAATTCTCAAAATAAATGTGATAATTTACAGGATTTTCATTAGCAAGATAAAGTTACAACATTTAAAAAATAATTCAATATTAGATCAAATGACCTCAAAATCAAACTTAAACATTACAAACATTGATTTCATGGATCAGGACAATTTCGCAATGCATAGTGACAAACAGGTAGGAAAGTAGTTTTTGAATCTATTTAGGGTTTTTGGGGAAAATCAAATCAAAGGTGCCGTATACCCCAGGGGGGCCTTTAGCCCCATTGTACCCTACTGCACGGTCTCAACTCACATCAATATTCCATGTCCATTTACAGTATTTATTTATTTGGTAATAAGATACTATTTGGTAATAACTGGGATAACAGTCATTATTCCCTTTAAGGATGATACAAGACTCATTCGTTTCACATTGGGTTCCTGGTGTGGGTTTATTTTGCTGTAATGATTAGATGACTTTACATTGTCCCATACTTATTGTGGTTATCTATTATAAACTATTACTTATTGTTGGTTTTGTTGTTGAGGCATTTAGTGATTGGTACATTAAAGATCAACGCTAAAATCTCTTACCAGTTGTTGTCCTTTTGGGCCCCATCCAGCATACTGCATTGGAGTGTTCTGTACTTCATTAGGGGTCAGGTCCATTTTCTCTCTGAGAAAAACACAATGTATTCTTATAACAAGAACAGCAGAACTTTGTATGTGTATTTAACCTGTTTGATGGCTAATAACCACAGTAACCAATAATATGACATGCGTTGATGTATTTCATGGGTCAAAATTTCAAAATTTTCTCAGGTGTTAAAGATTAAGAGTAAAGAATAATGTAGAATAGGGAGGACACACACTATGACGACAAGTAAGTTTTGCAGAGGCCAGGCTAGCACTGGGGAAATTACTTAATTTCTTGGAAAACACACAAGGTGGCAGTGCTACCCATAGTTCAGTTCTCCAGACTAGAGTGGATCTATCCAATCTGCACTCTGTACAGCTCAGTGATCTGAACACATACTGTATCAGGGTCAGAATAAACCAATTATGAGTGAAAAGATAATTCAGTCATGACAACAGGACTTACAGAGTTTCAAGGCTGCAGATGATGTAATAGGCCATGAAGGAGTACTGATAGAGCTACAAAACAAAGACAGACAAACAGAAAACTCATCTTTTACACAGAGATATGATACAATCAATTCTTCATACTTTTTTTCTCTCTCTGCAGTTTTATCATCCACCAGCTGAAAATCACTTATCCAATCGCTTAGAAACTAACTGAGATCAAGTAATTGAGGTCTTATTCATATCAGTAGCACAAATGGTGCAGTGTCACGTTTAGATGTGTTTTTGGTCA